>NW_027633169.1:57500-120000 GCF_053919585.1 Euprymna scolopes
ATAATATTATTTAAGGGTGGTCGATAAACTATAGAATTACCGTGACAATTGTGCAGTTTATAAACCGTGCTGTTCTTGGATAAAATATTTTTAATTTAAATCTAAATTAACGTCTTTTTATTTAATTTGTTAGATGAAAGCATGTATATAATATTATTTAAGGGCGGTCCATAAACTGTAGAATTACCGTGACAATTGTGCAGTTTATAAACCGTTCTTTTTTTGGATAAAATGCTGGATGTGTATTTTCCCCCCTAAAGTCCAACCCTATCCTCACCGTGGTAGGGGGGTGTAACGTTGTAGTTTAACAGCTACACGGCTAAATGGGCTCTGGCAAAAAAAAAAAAAAAAAAATCCAGAAAATGTCGGCATTAGTTTGTGTCGTCCGTCATCTGGTCGTCTTTTTATACGCTTGCATGTGGCGAGCAAAAAGGCGTGAAGGGAGCAGGCTGAAAGGAGAACAATACCCGAAAGATGTAAACCGAACGAAAGAGAAAAATGGGCCTCTGCAAGGCCCCGTGTTCTCCCCAGCCTGCTCCCAGTTTCCCCGACTTTGCATGCAACTGGTTTTGAGCTTTTGGAAAGCTCTTTTCTCAGTGTCGGGGTGTTGACTCCACTTCCAAGTTAACAAATAGCTGCAAGTCTGGGTACGGTCCGATTGGTTCCGAAGCTCTTCCGCTGTGAGGTGCGCTTTCGAATCTCCCGAAGGGGGCTACCCTCTAAGCAGGCGACACGTGCTCGTGTTACTATGTAATGCAGGCTTGCCTCGACTCGACTAAGGACGACTAGAGTTCGACTAGATTGTGTGCTCACAAGCCGCTTTAAGGCCGCTTTTATTATTCCTACTGTCTAGGAACTCCGAAATGGTATGGTAGTGCAATTATATATGACCGTCCTCCAATACGAAATGGTAGTGCAATTATATATGACGGTCCTCCGATATGATAGTAGGAATGCCAGTTTTGTGAGCGATCATCGCCGTCTTATGAACACAAACTAGTGGTCTCTTTACGAATCCTGTTGGGTAGAGAGAACACCTCTGTTTTCTGCTCCGCCTGTTATTCTGAGTAGAAACCGCTTTTTAGGAGATGTTCGCAGCAAAGCTTGTTTTTATATAGTGCCCCTCCTTTCGGGAGTTCATCACCTCGCTGCCCAGACGAGAGCTTTCTCCGGTGGAACCTCTTTTTTTTTCTTTTTTTTATTTTACTTTCCAGTTTAATGGCGAACGAACAGTCACCAGCAAGTGGTCTGCACCGACAGGAAGATGAGTATAGTATCACCCTTTCTTCTTTTTATTTCGATTTCAGTCTTTGTGATTTGATAATTTAATTTAACTGTTTCCATTGTTCCAGCTTTCACACAGCAGTAGATTATCAACACTATAAATATCATCTCTTTTTTATAGATTGGAACAAGCAATGAAACCTAGCAGCATCACCGTTCCTGTCTGCCACATGTCTTGTGCACTTTGAATCCAGTATTTCTTTCTTTGCGTTCAAGCACATCTGGGTACAATCAAACTGCGTATGATGTATGTCTATCTGTTTCTTCCAACATTAGCATCTCGAAGTCTTGACAGCAATCATTGTCATAGAAGTAGAGTAAGTATTCTTTTTCTTTCCTTCTGTGTGTATATCTTTGTAATTTCAGGTACTCCTCTTGATCATGATGGAATTCTACTATCAGCTATTGTGAGAATTATGTGCATTGGAAAAAACAACTGAATCCAGCAGCATCACCTATCCTAGCTGCCACATGTTTCCTGTAGTTACAGAAGTCCTCAAGTAAGTGTTTCTTTCTTTGTGTACATGCACATCTGGGTAAAATCAAATTCTAAACTATTAGCTTTATTTAAATGAATGCAGTTCTGCTTGTATTTCTTCTCATCAGCTAACTTATGCAACTACAAAAAAAAAGTAGTACATGGGTGTTTGATCATAACCAGAAAGTTAAATATATCATTAAAAAAAAAAAGTTTTTAAATTATTAAAAAAAAGAAGTTTTTAAATTATTAAAAGGAAAAAAATCATCACAGTAAAAATTATATATATGTAACAAAGAACACAAACAAACATGAAATTGCCATGAGTTTCAGCAAGAAGCAGAAAAGAGAAAAAGTGGAGATAACACCTGGGAAGTAACAGGTAAGAATTTTCTTTATTTCTTATCTCAACTAGCGCATAGATTTTTTTCAAATATACATTAAAAAAAATTACCCAAGTCAAACAATTGATGGAAAAACTAAGCATTAAAGTTCAATTAAGCATAAAAAAAATAAATTCTAATAATTATGTAATCTATATACAAATTGCCTCCCTTGAATATATATATATATATATATACATATTCAAGGGAGACCATTGGTATATAGATCACATAATAATTAGAAGTTATTTTTTTAATTGAAATATATATATATATTCAAGGGAGACAATTTGTATATATATCATATAATTATTTGAAGTTATTTTTTAATTCAAATATATATATATATATATATATATATATTTATTTATTTATTTCAATTAAAAAAATAACTTCTAATAATTGTTATCTATATTCACATAGTCTTCCTTGATTATATATATATATATTCAAGGGAGACAATTTGTATAAAGATCACATAATTATTAGAAGTTATTTTTTTTAATTTAAATAAATAAATAAATATATATATTCAAGGGAGACAATTTGTATATAGATCAGATAATTATTAGAATTATTTTTTTAAATTGAAATAAATACATTTATATATATATATATATATATATATATATATATATATATATATATATATATACTAGCATGGGTTACTGGCGTAGCCCCGGTGTTTAGCGGTGTATGCTGCCCCCCTCCCCAACAAAAAAGAAAGCAAAGAAACGGTTAATTTTTTAAAACTTGACCCCTATTATGAACCCTTAAAATTTATTGTTTTGGGCTCCAAATGAGATATTAAGTTAGATCCATGTCCAAGGAAACTATATGTAAAATTTCAAGTGTTTAGACCCATAATTGTCGGAGGAGATTTGTAGGGTTCTCAAAGGCCAAATCATTGAAGTTTGACCCCTCAATCGCCAAATTTCTGTCCAAGTACCAATCACATAGATTTTCCAAAATCTCAGTACCCTTTTTATCAAAATTTGGAATATGTAGACTAAAATTGACAGAAATGTACACACAGACAGACATATTCAATTCTATAGATAGATAGATAGATAAATAATGAGAGACAGAAAGATAAATATATACAATGATTAATGAATTAGTAGAGATAGTTGTTAAATTTTTGGAAATATGTATGGCAATTTGATGGTAAGACTTAGAGCTAACTGTTAATATTTAAAATATATACACAGAAATTCAAATGACAGGACTTATATGTAGAGTGCTCAATACATCAGTAGAGCAAGGTAATAAGTTAAAAAAAATGTATACGTCAATTTAGATAACCACAATTTTTTTGGTATTCTTGCGTGAATATGACATAATGTAATATAAATTTTAATAATTTTATTCTAAATGTTATGATTCTCAATGAAAAATCTAAAATGTCAATATATATATATATATATATATATACATATATATACATATATATATATATTTCAATAAAAAGAATAACTTCTAATAATTATGTCATCTATATAACAATTGTCTCCCTTGAACATATATAGATTATATATATATATTAAATATATATATTATATATATATATATATATATATATATATATATATATATATATTTATTACAAAAAATAACTTCTAATAATTATGTGATCTATATTAAAATTGTCTCCCTTGAATATATATATATATATATATATATATATATATATATTTATTTCAATAAAAAAAATAAGGTCTAATAAAAATTACAAATTGTCCCCCTGTAATATATATATATATATATATATATATACATATATTTACTTATTTCAATAAAAAAATAACTTCTGATAATTATATGATCTATATACAAATTGTCTCCCTTTTTTTAGCACTATTTAAAGTGTAATTATTAAATAAAAATCTAAATAAAATGTCTTTATTGCTCTATGTCTTATTGAGCACTCTTATATAACTCTGGTTAAATCTTAATGTTTACTTATCCTGTAATAAAATAAACGTTTTATAATATCAGCTCTGTCTAGTTTTGAGCACTATTTTAAAGTGTTATTATTAAGTAAAAATCTAAATAACATGACTTTATTGTTCTATGTCTCATTGATTGAATTGAAATAAATAAATATATATATATATATATATATTTACTTCAATTAATAAAAATAACTTCTAATTATTATATGATCTATATCAAATTGTATCCCTTGAATATATATATATATATATACATATATATATATATTTATTTATTTCAATAAAAAAAAACTTCTAATAATTATGTGATCTATATACAAATTGTCTCCCTTGAATATATATACATATAGATTATATAATATATATGTATTTCAATTAAAAAAATAACTTCTAATAATTATGTGATTTATATATTTACCAATGATTCTTGCATGTGCTCCATAGTTTTATATAGCTGTGTAGTAAATTTAAAAATTGCTTTGTTTAATTATACAAGACGATTTTACTTTAAGAGTGTTCAATGCATTTATAGAGCTTTGTAGTAAGAGTTGGAAACATTTTGGCAATTATTTTAGACAAATCTACTTCCAGAGTGCTCAATATATTAGTAGAGCTAAATAAAACATTTGAGAAACAGATATGGCATTTCAACTGCATAAATTTATTTTGACAGAGTTCAATACGTTAGTAGAGCTAAATATAGACTTTCAAAAAACGTATGGCAATTCAGCTACACGAATATACTTAAGAGTGCTCAATACATTAGTAGACGAAAGAATAAAATTCAGAAAACATGAAGAGCTCTGCAGTATGTTTTGAAAACCTAAATGTCAATATGTAAGTATAGATATACTGTAAGTGTTTAATATATATATATATATATATATATATATATATATATATATATATGACAAGTATTTAAAACAAGTTTCTTATTTGAGTGCCTAATATATTTGAGAGCTCTATGGTAACTTTATAAAACATATTTCAAAATTATGTTAGATAAATTGTCTTTGAGAGTGCTCATTTCTAAGTAGAGCTCTGTAGAAAATTTTTGAGACATGTTCAGCAATTTAAGTTCATATGAGTTAATAAATAGAGCTATATAGTGACTTGTGCAAACTTATATGGCACTTATCCTAGACAAGTTAACTCTTGTAGCTGTGCAATACGTAAGTAGAGTTCTGCATTAGTTTTGGGGTATGGTTCTCACTTTATTAGGGCAATAACTTGGACACATTATACTATGGACAAATCCATTGAGGACAACCAAAGGTAACGTGTTTTTTCCACTCTGCTGAATAAGACTCATCCGTCTTGGTTCACTCTTGGGACATTAAAACAAAAAAGGTGAAGAATTAAAAAAAGAATGCAAAAATGTAAATGTCTTTGCAACTCATTCATTTTCACTTTCATAACACAAAAACATCTGTAAAAACTTGATAAAAGAATGCACAAACAATAAAATACAACTTTGCTGTCTTGGAATCTGAAATCAGTAGAAACTTCCCCTACTGAAATTCCTGCACACCTCAAAAAAAAAAAAAAAGAAAGAAAAAAGAATCCTTCCCAATGCAATACTTTTCAAGCAATTACAGCGTCAGACTTGGTACTGCAATGACTCTGTAAACTGAAAAAAATATACATAATAAAAAATGTTAAGCAAAATTGATTCATGTTAACACCTCTCCCAACACCACAGATTAACTACAAAAATACTTGATAAAGCAAAACACAATTACAAATGTGTATGAAAAAAATAAAAATAAAAAAAATAAAAAAAATCAACCAAGCAATGGCTCATGCTTTCCTGGTGTTTGATGGAATGTGAGTAGGCATACAGCCTGGATAATTTTCCAAGGTAAGTGATGATATTCATCATTATTGTCTTTTTGGATTAGTTCAGATATATCTCATAACTATAATTGTTTTATGTATATATTTATATGTCTAGATGTTATGTGTGCTATTTGCATGTTCCCTATAGAAAAAAAGCTACATAAAATCTACAAGTGTATTCTGATGTAAAATTAACCAGTAAAAACAATGCTTGTGTTCCTGATATACAAACTATTTCCTATTAGCATATAAGTTGAATCATGAAATGTATCTCCCTTGCCTGTCTCTCTTTATACCTCTGTATTTATCTAGATCTGTCTATCTCCCTTTTCTTATTCTTTATCCCTATTCCCCGTCTTGCTATCCCAGGTAACAGTAGGCGTCGATGAGGCACATCCAGACGCAAACCTACACGGTGCAGAGAAAGGACAGAAAAAAACTAAGTCCCGATGTGCCTAGCAGATTAGAAGGCATTTTGCTACCCCTACATGCACCCAACATGGCAGTAGGCGTCGATCGGGCACTTCCAGACACTTACTTACACTGTTTTGAACTTAGAGATTTCAATTGAATACTACTTGACATGTGTTGGTCTAGTAGCTCCTCATCTACCTATACCTACGTCCACCCCTGTTTGGACTTAAAAAATTTTCAATTGAATACACGTTGGTCTATAAGATTGTCACCTATTTATACCTACATCCCCTCTTGTTTGGACTTAGAATTTTTTCAATTGAATACAATCTGAGAAGGCTTGGTCTATAGGATTCTAACCTATCTATACCTACATCCCCTCTTGTTTGGACTTAGAATTTTTTCAATTGAATACACGTTGAGAAGGCTTGGTCTATAGGATTCTAACCTATCTATACCTACATCCCCTCTTGTTTGGACTTAGAATTTTTTCAATTGAATACACGTTGAGAAGGCTTGGTCTATAGGATTCTAACCTATCTATACCTACATCCCCTCTTGTTTGGACTTAGAATTTTTTCAATTGAATACAATCTGAGAAGGCTTGGTCTATAGGATTCTAACCTATCAATACCTACATCCCCTCTTGTTTGGACTTAGAATTTTTTCAATTGAATACACGTTGAGAAGGCTTGGTCTATAGGATTCTAACCTATCTATACCTACATCCCCTCTTGTTTGGACTTAGAATTTTTTCAATTGAATACAATCTGAGAAGGCTTGGTCTATAGGATTCAAACCTATCTATACCTACATCCCCTCTTGTTTGGACTTAGAATTTTTTCAATTGAATACAATCTGAGAAGGCTTGGTCTATAGGATTCTAACCTATCTATACCTACATCCCCTCTTGTTTGGACTTAGAATTTTTTCAATTGAATACACGTTGAGAAGGCTTGGTCTATAGGATTCTAACCTTTCTATACCTACATCCCCTCTTGTTTGGACTTAGAATTTTTTCAATTGAATACAATCTGAGAAGGCTTGGTCTATAGGATTCTAACCTATCTATACCTACATCCCCTCTTGTTTGGACTTAGAATTTTTTCAATTGAATACACGTTGAGAAGGCTTGGTCTATAGGATTCTAACCTATCTATACCTACATCCCCTCTTGTTTGGACTTAGAATTTTTTCAATTGAATACACGTTGAGAAGGCTTGGTCTATAGGATTCTAACCTATCTATACCTACATCCCCTCTTGTTTGGACTTAGAATTTTTTCAATTGAATACACGTTGAGAAGGCTTGGTCTATAGGATTCCAACCTATCTATACCTACATCCCCTCTTGTTTGGACTTAGAATTTTTTCAATTGAATACACGTTGAGAAGGCTTGGTCTATAGGATTCTTACCTATCTATACCTACATCCCCTCTTGTTTGGACTTAGAATTTTTTCAATTGAATACACGTTGAGAAGGCTTGGTCTATAGGATTCTAACCTATCTATACCTACATCCCCTCTTGTTTGGACTTAGAATTTTTTCAATTGAATACACGTTGAGAAGGCTTGGTCTATAGGATTCTAACCTATCTATACCTACATCCCCTCTTGTTTGGACTTAGAATTTTTTCAATTGAATACACGTTGAGAAGGCTTGGTCTATAGGATTCTTACCTATCTATACCTACATCCCCTCTTGTTTGGACTTAGAATTTTTTCAATTGAATACACGTTGAGAAGGCTTCATCTATAGGATTCTAACCTATCTATACCTACATCCCCTCTTGTTTGGACTTAGAATTTTTTCAATTGAATACACGTTGAGAAGGCTTGGTCTATAGGATTCTAACCTATCTATACCTACATCCCCTCTTGTTTGGACTTAGAATTTTTTCAATTGAATACACGTTGAGAAGGCTTGGTCTATAGGATTCTTACCTATCTATACCTACATCCCCTCTTGTTTGGACTTAGAATTTTTTCAATTGAATACACGTTGAGAAGGCTTGGTCTATAGGATTCTAACCTATCTATACCTACATCCCCTCTTGTTTGGACTTAGAATTTTTTCAATTGAATACACGTTGAGAAGGCTTGGTCTATAGGATTCTAACCTATCTATACCTACATCCCCTCTTGTTTGGACTTAGAATTTTTTCAATTGAATACACGTTGAGAAGGCTTGGTCTATAGGATTCTTACCTATCTATACCTACATCCCCTCTTGTTTGGACTTAGAATTTTTTCAATTGAATACACGTTGAGAAGGCTTGGTCTATAGGATTCTAACCTATCTATACCTACATCCCCTCTTGTTTGGACTTAGAATTTTTTCAATTGAATACACGTTGAGAAGGCTTGGTCTATAGGATTCTAACCTATCTATACCTACATCCCCTCTTGTTTGGACTTAGAATTTTTTCAATTGAATACAATCTGAGAAGGCTTGGTCTATAGGATTCTAACCTATCTATACCTACATCCCCTCTTGTTTGGACTTAGAATTTTTTCAATTGAATACACGTTGAGAAGGCTTGGTCTATAGGATTCTAACCTATCTATACCTACATCCCCTCTTGTTTGGACTTAGAATTTTTTCAATTGAATACACGTTGAGAAGGCTTGGTCTATAGGATTCTTACCTATCTATACCTACATCCCCTCTTGTTTGGACTTAGAATTTTTTCAATTGAATACACGTTGAGAAGGCTTGGTCTATAGGATTCTAACCTATCTATACCTACATCCCCTCTTGTTTGGACTTAGAATTTTTTCAATTGAATACACGTTGAGAAGGCTTGGTCTATAGGATTCTAACCTATCTATACCTACATCCCCTCTTGTTTGGACTTAGAATTTTTTCAATTGAATACACGTTGAGAAGGCTTGGTCTATAGGATTCTTACCTATCTATACCTACATCCCCTCTTGTTTGGACTTAGAATTTTTTCAATTGAATACACGTTGAGAAGGCTTGGTCTATAGGATTCTAACCTATCTATACCTACATCCCCTCTTGTTTGGACTTAGAATTTTTTCAATTGAATACACGTTGAGAAGGCTTGGTCTATAGGATTCTAACCTATCTATACCTACATCCCCTCTTGTTTGGACTTAGAATTTTTTCAATTGAATACACGTTGAGAAGGCTTGGTCTATAGGATTCTAACCTATCAATACCTACATCCCCTCTTGTTTGGACTTAGAATTTTTTCAATTGAATACAATCTGAGAAGGCTTGGTCTATAGGATTCTAACCTATCTATACCTACATCCCCTCTTGTTTGGACTTAGAATTTTTTCAATTGAATACACGTTGAGAAGGCTTGGTCTATAGGATTCTAACCTATCAATACCTACATCCCCTCTTGTTTGGACTTAGAATTTTTTCAATTGAATACACGTTGAGAAGGCTTGGTCTATAGGATTCTAACCTATCTATACCTACATCCCCTCTTGTTTGGACTTAGAATTTTTTCAATTGAATACACGTTGAGAAGGCTTGGTCTATAGGATTCTAACCTATCTATACCTACATCCCCTCTTGTTTGGACTTAGAATTTTTTCAATTGAATACACGTTGAGAAGGCTTGGTCTATAGGATTCTAACCTATCTATACCTACATCCCCTCTTGTTTGGACTTAGAATTTTTTCAATTGAATACACGTTGAGAAGGCTTGGTCTATAGGATTCTAACCTATCTATACCTACATCCCCTCTTGTTTGGACTTAGAATTTTTTCAATTGAATACAATCTGAGAAGGCTTGGTCTATAGGATTCTAACCTATCTATACCTACATCCCCTCTTGTTTGGACTTAGAATTTTTTCAATTGAATACACGTTGAGAAGGCTTGGTCTATAGGATTCTAACCTATCTATACCTACATCCCCTCTTGTTTGGACTTAGAATTTTTTCAATTGAATACACGTTGAGAAGGCTTGGTCTATAGGATTCCAACCTATCTATACCTACATCCCCTCTTGTTTGGACTTAGAATTTTTTCAATTGAATACACGTTGAGAAGGCTTGGTCTATAGGATTCTTACCTATCTATACCTACATCCCCTCTTGTTTGGACTTAGAATTTTTTCAATTGAATACACGTTGAGAAGGCTTGGTCTATAGGATTCTAACCTATCTATACCTACATCCCCTCTTGTTTGGACTTAGAATTTTTTCAATTGAATACACGTTGAGAAGGCTTGGTCTATAGGATTCTAACCTATCTATACCTACATCCCCTCTTGTTTGGACTTAGAATTTATTTAATTGAATACACGTTGAGAAGGCTTGGTCTATAGGATTCTAACCTATCTATACCTACATCCCCTCTTGTTTGGACTTAGAATTTTTTCAATTGAATACACGTTGAGAAGGCTTGGTCTATAGGATTCTAACCTATCTATACATACATCCCCTCTTGTTTGGACTTAGAATTTTTTCAATTGAATACAATCTGAGAAGGCTTGGTCTATAGGATTCTAACCTATCAATACCTACATCCCCTCTTGTTTGGACTTAGAATTTTTTCAATTGAATACACGTTGAGAAGGCTTGGTCTATAGGATTCTAACCTATCTATACCTACATCCCCTCTTGTTTGGACTTAGAATTTTTTCAATTGAATACAATCTGAGAAGGCTTGGTCTATAGGATTCAAACCTATCTATACCTACATCCCCTCTTGTTTGGACTTAGAATTTTTTCAATTGAATACAATCTGAGAAGGCTTGGTCTATAGGATTCTAACCTATCTATACCTACATCCCCTCTTGTTTGGACTTAGAATTTTTTCAATTGAATACACGTTGAGAAGGCTTGGTCTATAGTATTCCAACCTATCTATACCTACATCCCCTCTTGTTTGGACTTAGAATTTTTTAAATTGAATACAATCTGAGAAGGCTTGGTCTATAGGATTCTAACCTATCTATACCTACATCCCCTCTTGTTTGGACTTAGAATTTTTTCAATTGAATACACGTTGAGAAGGCTTGGTCTATAGGATTCTAACCTATCTATACCTACATCCCCTCTTGTTTGGACTTAGAATTTTTTCAATTGAATACAATCTGAGAAGGCTTGGTCTATAGGATTCTAACCTATCTATACCTACATCCCCTCTTGTTTGGACTTAGAATTTTTTCAATTGAATACACATTGAGAAGGCTTGGTCTATAGGATTCTAACCTATCTATACCTACATCCCCTCTTGTTTGGACTTAGAATTTTTTCAATTGAATACACGTTGAGAAGGCTTGGTCTATAGGATTCTAACCTATCTATACCTACATCCCCTCTTGTTTGGACTTAGAATTTTTTCAATTGAATACACGTTGAGAAGGCTTGGTCTATAGGATTCTAACCTATCTATACCTACATCCCCTCTTGTTTGGACTTAGAATTTTTTTAATTGAATACAATCTGAGAAGGCTTGGTCTATAGGATTCTAACCTATCTATACCTACATCCCCTCTTGTTTGGACTTAGAATTTTTCAATTGAATACAATCTGAGAAGGCTTGGTCTATAGGATTCTAACCTATCTATACCTACATCCCCTCTTGTTTGGACTTAGAATTTTTTCAATTGAATACAATCTGAGAAGGCTTGGTCTATAGGATTTTAACCTATCTATACCTACATCCCCTCTTGTTTGGACTTAGAATTTTTTCAATTGAATACACGTTGAGAAGGCTTGGTCTATAGGATTCTAACCTATCTATACCTACATCCCCTCTTGTTTGGACTTAGAATTTTTTCAATTGAATACACGTTGAGAAGGCTTGGTCTATAGGATTCTAACCTATCTATACCTACATCCCCTCTTGTTTGGACTTAGAATTTTTTCAATTGAATACAATCTGAGAAGGCTTGGTCTATAGGATTCTAACCTATCTATACCTACATCCCCTCTTGTTTGGACTTAGAATTTTTTCAATTGAATACACGTTGAGAAGGCTTGGTCTATAGTATTCCAACCTATCTATACCTACATCCCCTCTTGTTTGGACTTAGAATTTTTTCAATTGAATACAATCTGAGAAGGCTTGGTCTATAGGATTCTAACCTATCTATACCTACATCCCCTCTTGTTTGGACTTAGAATTTTTTCAATTGAATACACGTTGAGAAGGCTTGGTCTATAGGATTCTAACCTATCTATACCTACATCCCCTCTTGTTTGGACTTAGAATTTTTTCAATTGAATACACGTTGAGAAGGCTTGGTCTATAGGATTCTAACCTATCTATACCTACATCCCCTCTTGTTTGGACTTAGAATTTTTTCAATTGAATACACGTTGAGAAGGCTTGGTCTATAGGATTCTAACCTATCTATACCTACATCCCCTCTTGTTTGGACTTAGAATTTTTTCAATTGAATACACGTTGAGAAGGCTTGGTCTATAGGATTCTAACCTATCTATACCTACATCCCCTCTTGTTTGGACTTAGAATTTTTTCAATTGAATACACGTTGAGAAGGCTTGGTCTATAGGATTCTAACCTATCTATACCTACATCCCCTCTTGTTTGGACTTAGAATTTTTTCAATTGAATACACGTTGAGAAGGCTTGGTCTATAGGATTCCAACCTATCTATACCTACATCCCCTCTTGTTTGGACTTAGAATTTTTTCAATTGAATACACGTTGAGAAGGCTTGGTCTATAGGATTCTTACCTATCTATACCTACATCCCCTCTTGTTTGGACTTAGAATTTTTTCAATTGAATACACGTTGAGAAGGCTTGGTCTATAGGATTCTAACCTATCTATACCTACATCCCCTCTTGTTTGGACTTAGAATTTTTTCAATTGAATACACGTTGAGAAGGCTTGGTCTATAGGATTCTAACCTATCTATACCTACATCCCCTCTTGTTTGGACTTAGAATTTTTTCAATTGAATACACGTTGAGAAGGCTTGGTCTATAGGATTCTTACCTATCTATACCTACATCCCCTCTTGTTTGGACTTAGAATTTTTTCAATTGAATACACGTTGAGAAGGCTTGATCTATAGGATTCTAACCTATCTATACCTACATCCCCTCTTGTTTGGACTTAGAATTTTTTCAATTGAATACACGTTGAGAAGGCTTGGTCTATAGGATTCTAACCTATCTATACCTACATCCCCTCTTGTTTGGACTTAGAATTTTTTCAATTGAATACACGTTGAGAAGGCTTGGTCTATAGGATTCTTACCTATCTATACCTACATCCCCTCTTGTTTGGACTTAGAATTTTTTCAATTGAATACACGTTGAGAAGGCTTGGTCTATAGGATTCTAACCTATCTATACCTACATCCCCTCTTGTTTGGACTTAGAATTTTTTCAATTGAATACACGTTGAGAAGGCTTGGTCTATAGGATTCTAACCTATCTATACCTACATCCCCTCTTGTTTGGACTTAGAATTTTTTCAATTGAATACACGTTGAGAAGGCTTGGTCTATAGGATTCTTACCTATCTATACCTACATCCCCTCTTGTTTGGACTTAGAATTTTTTCAATTGAATACACGTTGAGAAGGCTTGGTCTATAGGATTCTAACCTATCTATACCTACATCCCCTCTTGTTTGGACTTAGAATTTTTTCAATTGAATACACGTTGAGAAGGCTTGGTCTATAGGATTCTAACCTATCTATACCTACATCCCCTCTTGTTTGGACTTAGAATTTTTTCAATTGAATACAATCTGAGAAGGCTTGGTCTATAGGATTCTAACCTATCTATACCTACATCCCCTCTTGTTTGGACTTAGAATTTTTTCAATTGAATACACGTTGAGAAGGCTTGGTCTATAGGATTCTAACCTATCTATACCTACATCCCCTCTTGTTTGGACTTAGAATTTTTTCAATTGAATACACGTTGAGAAGGCTTGGTCTATAGGATTCTAACCTATCTATACCTACATCCCCTCTTGTTTGGACTTAGAATTTTTTCAATTGAATACACGTTGAGAAGGCTTGGTCTATAGGATTCTTACCTATCTATACCTACATCCCCTCTTGTTTGGACTTAGAATTTTTTCAATTGAATACACGTTGAGAAGGCTTGGTCTATAGGATTCTAACCTATCTATACCTACATCCCCTCTTGTTTGGACTTAGAATTTTTTCAATTGAATACACGTTGAGAAGGCTTGGTCTATAGGATTCTAACCTATCTATACCTACATCCCCTCTTGTTTGGACTTAGAATTTTTTCAATTGAATACAATCTGAGAAGGCTTGGTCTATAGGATTCTAACCTATCTATACCTACATCCCCTCTTGTTTGGACTTAGAATTTTTTCAATTGAATACACGTTGAGAAGGCTTGGTCTATAGGATTCTAACCTATCAATACCTACATCCCCTCTTGTTTGGACTTAGAATTTTTTCAATTGAATACACGTTGAGAAGGCTTGGTCTATAGGATTCTAACCTATCTATACCTACATCCCCTCTTGTTTGGACTTAGAATTTTTTCAATTGAATACACGTTGAGAAGGCTTGGTCTATAGGATTCTAACCTATCTATACCTACATCCCCTCTTGTTTGGACTTAGAATTTTTTCAATTGAATACACGTTGAGAAGGCTTGGTCTATAGGATTCTAACCTATCTATACCTACATCCCCTCTTGTTTGGACTTAGAATTTTTTCAATTGAATACACGTTGAGAAGGCTTGGTCTATAGGATTCTAACCTATCTATACCTACATCCCCTCTTGTTTGGACTTAGAATTTTTTCAATTGAATACAATCTGAGAAGGCTTGGTCTATAGGATTCTAACCTATCTATACCTACATCCCCTCTTGTTTGGACTTAGAATTTTTTCAATTGAATACACGTTGAGAAGGCTTGGTCTATAGGATTCTAACCTATCTATACCTACATCCCCTCTTGTTTGGACTTAGAATTTTTTCAATTGAATACACGTTGAGAAGGCTTGGTCTATAGGATTCCAACCTATCTATACCTACATCCCCTCTTGTTTGGACTTAGAATTTTTTCAATTGAATACACGTTGAGAAGGCTTGGTCTATAGGATTCTTACCTATCTATACCTACATCCCCTCTTGTTTGGACTTAGAATTTTTTCAATTGAATACACGTTGAGAAGGCTTGGTCTATAGGATTCTAACCTATCTATACCTACATCCCCTCTTGTTTGGACTTAGAATTTTTTCAATTGAATACACGTTGAGAAGGCTTGGTCTATAGGATTCTAACCTATCTATACCTACATCCCCTCTTGTTTGGACTTAGAATTTATTTAATTGAATACACGTTGAGAAGGCTTGGTCTATAGGATTCTAACCTATCTATACCTACATCCCCTCTTGTTTGGACTTAGAATTTTTTCAATTGAATACACGTTGAGAAGGCTTGGTCTATAGGATTCTAACCTATCTATACATACATCCCCTCTTGTTTGGACTTAGAATTTTTTCAATTGAATACAATCTGAGAAGGCTTGGTCTATAGGATTCTAACCTATCAATACCTACATCCCCTCTTGTTTGGACTTAGAATTTTTTCAATTGAATACACGTTGAGAAGGCTTGGTCTATAGGATTCTAACCTATCTATACCTACATCCCCTCTTGTTTGGACTTAGAATTTTTTCAATTGAATACAATCTGAGAAGGCTTGGTCTATAGGATTCAAACCTATCTATACCTACATCCCCTCTTGTTTGGACTTAGAATTTTTTCAATTGAATACAATCTGGGAAGGCTTGGTCTATAGGATTCTAACCTATCTATACCTACATCCCCTCTTGTTTGGACTTAGAATTTTTTCAATTGAATACACGTTGAGAAGGCTTGGTCTATAGTATTCCAACCTATCTATACCTACATCCCCTCTTGTTTGGACTTAGAATTTTTTAAATTGAATACAATCTGAGAAGGCTTGGTCTATAGGATTCTAACCTATCTATACCTACATCCCCTCTTGTTTGGACTTAGAATTTTTTCAATTGAATACACGTTGAGAAGGCTTGGTCTATAGGATTCTAACCTATCTATACCTACATCCCCTCTTGTTTGGACTTAGAATTTTTTCAATTGAATACAATCTGAGAAGGCTTGGTCTATAGGATTCTAACCTATCTATACCTACATCCCCTCTTGTTTGGACTTAGAATTTTTTCAATTGAATACACATTGAGAAGGCTTGGTCTATAGGATTCTAACCTATCTATACCTACATCCCCTCTTGTTTGGACTTAGAATTTTTTCAATTGAATACACGTTGAGAAGGCTTGGTCTATAGGATTCTAACCTATCTATACCTACATCCCCTCTTGTTTGGACTTAGAATTTTTTCAATTGAATACACGTTGAGAAGGCTTGGTCTATAGGATTCTAACCTATCTATACCTACATCCCCTCTTGTTTGGACTTAGAATTTTTTTAATTGAATACAATCTGAGAAGGCTTGGTCTATAGGATTCTAACCTATCTATACCTACATCCCCTCTTGTTTGGACTTAGAATTTTTCAATTGAATACAATCTGAGAAGGCTTGGTCTATAGGATTCTAACCTATCTATACCTACATCCCCTCTTGTTTGGACTTAGAATTTTTTCAATTGAATACAATCTGAGAAGGCTTGGTCTATAGGATTTTAACCTATCTATACCTACATCCCCTCTTGTTTGGACTTAGAATTTTTTCAATTGAATACACGTTGAGAAGGCTTGGTCTATAGGATTCTAACCTATCTATACCTACATCCCCTCTTGTTTGGACTTAGAATTTTTTCAATTGAATACACGTTGAGAAGGCTTGGTCTATAGGATTCTAACCTATCTATACCTACATCCCCTCTTGTTTGGACTTAGAATTTTTTCAATTGAATACAATCTGAGAAGGCTTGGTCTATAGGATTCTAACCTATCTATACCTACATCCCCTCTTGTTTGGACTTAGAATTTTTTCAATTGAATACACGTTGAGAAGGCTTGGTCTATAGTATTCCAACCTATCTATACCTACATCCCCTCTTGTTTGGACTTAGAATTTTTTCAATTGAATACAATCTGAGAAGGCTTGGTCTATAGGATTCTAACCTATCTATACCTACATCCCCTCTTGTTTGGACTTAGAATTTTTTCAATTGAATACACGTTGAGAAGGCTTGGTCTATAGGATTCTAACCTATCTATACCTACATCCCCTCTTGTTTGGACTTAGAATTTTTTCAATTGAATACACGTTGAGAAGGCTTGGTCTATAGGATTCTAACCTATCTATACCTACATCCCCTCTTGTTTGGACTTAGAATTTTTTCAATTGAATACACGTTGAGAAGGCTTGGTCTATAGGATTCTAACCTATCTATACCTACATCCCCTCTTGTTTGGACTTAGAATTTTTTCAATTGAATACACGTTGAGAAGGCTTGGTCTATAGGATTCTAACCTATCTATACCTACATCCCCTCTTGTTTGGACTTAGAATTTTTTCAATTGAATACACGTTGAGAAGGCTTGGTCTATAGGATTCTAACCTATCTATACCTACATCCCCTCTTGTTTGGACTTAGAATTTTTTCAATTGAATACACGTTGAGAAGGCTTGGTCTATAGGATTCCAACCTATCTATACCTACATCCCCTCTTGTTTGGACTTAGAATTTTTTCAATTGAATACACGTTGAGAAGGCTTGGTCTATAGGATTCTTACCTATCTATACCTACATCCCCTCTTGTTTGGACTTAGAATTTTTTCAATTGAATACACGTTGAGAAGGCTTGGTCTATAGGATTCTAACCTATCTATACCTACATCCCCTCTTGTTTGGACTTAGAATTTTTTCAATTGAATACACGTTGAGAAGGCTTGGTCTATAGGATTCTAACCTATCTATACCTACATCCCCTCTTGTTTGGACTTAGAATTTTTTCAATTGAATACACGTTGAGAAGGCTTGGTCTATAGGATTCTAACCTATCTATACCTACATCCCCTCTTGTTTGGACTTAGAATTTTTTCAATTGAATACAATCTGAGAAGGCTTGGTCTATAGGATTCTAACCTATCAATACCTACATCCCCTCTTGTTTGGACTTAGAATTTTTTCAATTGAATACACGTTGAGAAGGCTTGGTCTATAGGATTCTAACCTATCTATTCCTACATCCCCTCTTGTTTGGACTTAGAATTTTTTCAATTGAATACAATCTGAGAAGGCTTGGTCTATAGGATTCAAACCTATCTATACCTACATCCCCTCTTGTTTGGACTTAGAATTTTTTCAATTGAATACACGTTGAGAAGGCTTGGTCTATAGTATTCCAACCTATCTATACCTACATCCCCTCTTGTTTGGACTTAGAATTTTTTAAATTGAATACAATCTGAGAAGGCTTGGTCTATAGGATTCTAACCTATCTATACCTACATCCCCTCTTGTTTGGACTTAGAATTTTTTCAATTGAATACACGTTGAGAAGGCTTGGTCTATAGGATTCTAACCTATCTATACCTACATCCCCTCTTGTTTGGACTTAGAATTTTTTCAATTGAATACACGTTGAGAAGGCTTGGTCTATAGGATTCTAACCTATCTATACCTACATCCCCTCTTGTTTGGACTTAGAATTTTTTCAATTGAATACACGTTGAGAAGGCTTGGTCTATAGGATTCTTACCTATCTATACCTACATCCCCTCTTGTTTGGACTTAGAATTTTTTCAATTGAATACACGTTGAGAAGGCTTGGTCTATAGGATTCTAACCTATCTATACCTACATCCCCTCTTGTTTGGACTTAGAATTTTTTCAATTGAATACACGTTGAGAAGGCTTGGTCTATAGGATTCTAACCTATCTATACCTACATCCCCTCTTGTTTGGACTTAGAATTTTTTCAATTGAATACACGTTGAGAAGGCTTGGTCTATAGGATTCTTACCTATCTATACCTACATCCCCTCTTGTTTGGACTTAGAATTTTTTCAATTGAATACACGTTGAGAAGGCTTGGTCTATAGGATTCTAACCTATCTATACCTACATCCCCTCTTGTTTGGACTTAGAATTTTTTCAATTGAATACACGTTGAGAAGGCTTGGTCTATAGGATTCTTACCTATCTATACCTACATCCCCTCTTGTTTGGACTTAGAATTTTTTCAATTGAATACACGTTGAGAAGGCTTGGTCTATAGGATTCTAACCTATCTATACCTACATCCCCTCTTGTTTGGACTTAGAATTTTTTCAATTGAATACACGTTGAGAAGGCTTGGTCTATAGGATTCTAACCTATCTATACCTACATCCCCTCTTGTTTGGACTTAGAATTTTTTCAATTGAATACACGTTGAGAAGGCTTGGTCTATAGGATTCTTACCTATCTATACCTACATCCCCTCTTGTTTGGACTTAGAATTTTTTCAATTGAATACACGTTGAGAAGGCTTGGTCTATAGGATTCTAACCTATCTATACCTACATCCCCTCTTGTTTGGACTTAGAATTTTTTCAATTGAATACACGTTGAGAAGGCTTGGTCTATAGGATTCTAACCTATCTATACCTACATCCCCTCTTGTTTGGACTTAGAATTTTTTCAATTGAATACAATCTGAGAAGGCTTGGTCTATAGGATTCTAACCTATCTATACCTACATCCCCTCTTGTTTGGACTTAGAATTTTTTCAATTGAATACACGTTGAGAAGGCTTGGTCTATAGGATTCTAACCTATCAATACCTACATCCCCTCTTGTTTGGACTTAGAATTTTTTCAATTGAATACACGTTGAGAAGGCTTGGTCTATAGGATTCTAACCTATCTATACCTACATCCCCTCTTGTTTGGACTTAGAATTTTTTCAATTGAATACACGTTGAGAAGGCTTGGTCTATAGGATTCTAACCTATCTATACCTACATCCCCTCTTGTTTGGACTTAGAATTTTTTCAATTGAATACACGTTGAGAAGGCTTGGTCTATAGGATTCTAACCTATCTATACCTACATCCCCTCTTGTTTGGACTTAGAATTTTTTCAATTGAATACACGTTGAGAAGGCTTGGTCTATAGGATTCTAACCTATCTATACCTACATCCCCTCTTGTTTGGACTTAGAATTTTTTCAATTGAATACAATCTGAGAAGGCTTGGTCTATAGGATTCTAACCTATCTATACCTACATCCCCTCTTGTTTGGACTTAGAATTTTTTCAATTGAATACACGTTGAGAAGGCTTGGTCTATAGGATTCTAACCTATCTATACCTACATCCCCTCTTGTTTGGACTTAGAATTTTTTCAATTGAATACACGTTGAGAAGGCTTGGTCTATAGGATTCCAACCTATCTATACCTACATCCCCTCTTGTTTGGACTTAGAATTTTTTCAATTGAATACACGTTGAGAAGGCTTGGTCTATAGGATTCTTACCTATCTATACCTACATCCCCTCTTGTTTGGACTTAGAATTTTTTCAATTGAATACACGTTGAGAAGGCTTGGTCTATAGGATTCTAACCTATCTATACCTACATCCCCTCTTGTTTGGACTTAGAATTTTTTCAATTGAATACACGTTGAGAAGGCTTGGTCTATAGGATTCTAACCTATCTATACCTACATCCCCTCTTGTTTGGACTTAGAATTTATTTAATTGAATACACGTTGAGAAGGCTTGGTCTATAGGATTCTAACCTATCTATACCTACATCCCCTCTTGTTTGGACTTAGAATTTTTTCAATTGAATACACGTTGAGAAGGCTTGGTCTATAGGATTCTAACCTATCTATACATACATCCCCTCTTGTTTGGACTTAGAATTTTTTCAATTGAATACAATCTGAGAAGGCTTGGTCTATAGGATTCTAACCTATCAATACCTACATCCCCTCTTGTTTGGACTTAGAATTTTTTCAATTGAATACACGTTGAGAAGGCTTGGTCTATAGGATTCTAACCTATCTATACCTACATCCCCTCTTGTTTGGACTTAGAATTTTTTCAATTGAATACAATCTGAGAAGGCTTGGTCTATAGGATTCAAACCTATCTATACCTACATCCCCTCTTGTTTGGACTTAGAATTTTTTCAATTGAATACAATCTGAGAAGGCTTGGTCTATAGGATTCTAACCTATCTATACCTACATCCCCTCTTGTTTGGACTTAGAATTTTTTCAATTGAATACACGTTGAGAAGGCTTGGTCTATAGTATTCCAACCTATCTATACCTACATCCCCTCTTGTTTGGACTTAGAATTTTTTAAATTGAATACAATCTGAGAAGGCTTGGTCTATAGGATTCTAACCTATCTATACCTACATCCCCTCTTGTTTGGACTTAGAATTTTTTCAATTGAATACACGTTGAGAAGGCTTGGTCTATAGGATTCTAACCTATCTATACCTACATCCCCTCTTGTTTGGACTTAGAATTTTTTCAATTGAATACAATCTGAGAAGGCTTGGTCTATAGGATTCTAACCTATCTATACCTACATCCCCTCTTGTTTGGACTTAGAATTTTTTCAATTGAATACACATTGAGAAGGCTTGGTCTATAGGATTCTAACCTATCTATACCTACATCCCCTCTTGTTTGGACTTAGAATTTTTTCAATTGAATACACGTTGAGAAGGCTTGGTCTATAGGATTCTAACCTATCTATACCTACATCCCCTCTTGTTTGGACTTAGAATTTTTTCAATTGAATACACGTTGAGAAGGCTTGGTCTATAGGATTCTAACCTATCTATACCTACATCCCCTCTTGTTTGGACTTAGAATTTTTTTAATTGAATACAATCTGAGAAGGCTTGGTCTATAGGATTCTAACCTATCTATACCTACATCCCCTCTTGTTTGGACTTAGAATTTTTCAATTGAATACAATCTGAGAAGGCTTGGTCTATAGGATTCTAACCTATCTATACCTACATCCCCTCTTGTTTGGACTTAGAATTTTTTCAATTGAATACAATCTGAGAAGGCTTGGTCTATAGGATTTTAACCTATCTATACCTACATCCCCTCTTGTTTGGACTTAGAATTTTTTCAATTGAATACACGTTGAGAAGGCTTGGTCTATAGGATTCTAACCTATCTATACCTACATCCCCTCTTGTTTGGACTTAGAATTTTTTCAATTGAATACACGTTGAGAAGGCTTGGTCTATAGGATTCTAACCTATCTATACCTACATCCCCTCTTGTTTGGACTTAGAATTTTTTCAATTGAATACAATCTGAGAAGGCTTGGTCTATAGGATTCTAACCTATCTATACCTACATCCCCTCTTGTTTGGACTTAGAATTTTTTCAATTGAATACACGTTGAGAAGGCTTGGTCTATAGTATTCCAACCTATCTATACCTACATCCCCTCTTGTTTGGACTTAGAATTTTTTCAATTGAATACAATCTGAGAAGGCTTGGTCTATAGGATTCTAACCTATCTATACCTACATCCCCTCTTGTTTGGACTTAGAATTTTTTCAATTGAATACACGTTGAGAAGGCTTGGTCTATAGGATTCTAACCTATCTATACCTACATCCCCTCTTGTTTGGACTTAGAATTTTTTCAATTGAATACACGTTGAGAAGGCTTGGTCTATAGGATTCTAACCTATCTATACCTACATCCCCTCTTGTTTGGACTTAGAATTTTTTCAATTGAATACACGTTGAGAAGGCTTGGTCTATAGGATTCTAACCTATCTATACCTACATCCCCTCTTGTTTGGACTTAGAATTTTTTCAATTGAATACACGTTGAGAAGGCTTGGTCTATAGGATTCTAACCTATCTATACCTACATCCCCTCTTGTTTGGACTTAGAATTTTTTCAATTGAATACACGTTGAGAAGGCTTGGTCTATAGGATTCTAACCTATCTATACCTACATCCCCTCTTGTTTGGACTTAGAATTTTTTCAATTGAATACACGTTGAGAAGGCTTGGTCTATAGGATTCCAACCTATCTATACCTACATCCCCTCTTGTTTGGACTTAGAATTTTTTCAATTGAATACACGTTGAGAAGGCTTGGTCTATAGGATTCTTACCTATCTATACCTACATCCCCTCTTGTTTGGACTTAGAATTTTTTCAATTGAATACACGTTGAGAAGGCTTGGTCTATAGGATTCTAACCTATCTATTCCTACATCCCCTCTTGTTTGGACTTAGAATTTTTTCAATTGAATACACGTTGAGAAGGCTTGGTCTATAGGATTCTAACCTATCTATACCTACATCCCCTCTTGTTTGGACTTAGAATTTTTTCAATTGAATACACGTTGAGAAGGCTTGGTCTATAGGATTCTAACCTATCTATACCTACATCCCCTCTTGTTTGGACTTAGAATTTTTTCAATTGAATACAATCTGAGAAGGCTTGGTCTATAGGATTCTAACCTATCAATACCTACATCCCCTCTTGTTTGGACTTAGAATTTTTTCAATTGAATACACGTTGAGAAGGCTTGGTCTATAGGATTCTAACCTATCTATACCTACATCCCCTCTTGTTTGGACTTAGAATTTTTTCAATTGAATACAATCTGAGAAGGCTTGGTCTATAGGATTCAAACCTATCTATACCTACATCCCCTCTTGTTTGGACTTAGAATTTTTTCAATTGAATACACGTTGAGAAGGCTTGGTCTATAGTATTCCAACCTATCTATACCTACATCCCCTCTTGTTTGGACTTAGAATTTTTTAAATTGAATACAATCTGAGAAGGCTTGGTCTATAGGATTCTAACCTATCTATACCTACATCCCCTCTTGTTTGGACTTAGAATTTTTTCAATTGAATACACGTTGAGAAGGCTTGGTCTATAGGATTCTAACCTATCTATACCTACATCCCCTCTTGTTTGGACTTAGAATTTTTTCAATTGAATACACGTTGAGAAGGCTTGGTCTATAGGATTCTAACCTATCTATACCTACATCCCCTCTTGTTTGGACTTAGAATTTTTTCAATTGAATACACGTTGAGAAGGCTTGGTCTATAGGATTCTTACCTATCTATACCTACATCCCCTCTTGTTTGGACTTAGAATTTTTTCAATTGAATACACGTTGAGAAGGCTTGGTCTATAGGATTCTAACCTATCTATACCTACATCCCCTCTTGTTTGGACTTAGAATTTTTTCAATTGAATACACGTTGAGAAGGCTTGGTCTATAGGATTCTAACCTATCTATACCTACATCCCCTCTTGTTTGGACTTAGAATTTTTTCAATTGAATACACGTTGAGAAGGCTTGGTCTATAGGATTCTTACCTATCTATACCTACATCCCCTCTTGTTTGGACTTAGAATTTTTTCAATTGAATACACGTTGAGAAGGCTTGGTCTATAGGATTCTAACCTATCTATACCTACATCCCCTCTTGTTTGGACTTAGAATTTTTTCAATTGAATACACGTTGAGAAGGCTTGGTCTATAGGATTCTTACCTATCTATACCTACATCCCCTCTTGTTTGGACTTAGAATTTTTTCAATTGAATACACGTTGAGAAGGCTTGGTCTATAGGATTCTAACCTATCTATACCTACATCCCCTCTTGTTTGGACTTAGAATTTTTTCAATTGAATACACGTTGAGAAGGCTTGGTCTATAGGATTCTAACCTATCTATACCTACATCCCCTCTTGTTTGGACTTAGAATTTTTTCAATTGAATACACGTTGAGAAGGCTTGGTCTATAGGATTCTTACCTATCTATACCTACATCCCCTCTTGTTTGGACTTAGAATTTTTTCAATTGAATACACGTTGAGAAGGCTTGGTCTATAGGATTCTAACCTATCTATACCTACATCCCCTCTTGTTTGGACTTAGAATTTTTTCAATTGAATACACGTTGAGAAGGCTTGGTCTATAGGATTCTAACCTATCTATACCTACATCCCCTCTTGTTTGGACTTAGAATTTTTTCAATTGAATACAATCTGAGAAGGCTTGGTCTATAGGATTCTAACCTATCTATACCTACATCCCCTCTTGTTTGGACTTAGAATTTTTTCAATTGAATACACGTTGAGAAGGCTTGGTCTATAGGATTCTAACCTATCAATACCTACATCCCCTCTTGTTTGGACTTAGAATTTTTTCAATTGAATACACGTTGAGAAGGCTTGGTCTATAGGATTCTAACCTATCTATACCTACATCCCCTCTTGTTTGGACTTAGAATTTTTTCAATTGAATACACGTTGAGAAGGCTTGGTCTATAGGATTCTAACCTATCTATACCTACATCCCCTCTTGTTTGGACTTAGAATTTTTTCAATTGAATACACGTTGAGAAGGCTTGGTCTATAGGATTCTAACCTATCTATACCTACATCCCCTCTTGTTTGGACTTAGAATTTTTTCAATTGAATACACGTTGAGAAGGCTTGGTCTATAGGATTCTAACCTATCTATACCTACATCCCCTCTTGTTTGGACTTAGAATTTTTTCAATTGAATACAATCTGAGAAGGCTTGGTCTATAGGATTCTAACCTATCTATACCTACATCCCCTCTTGTTTGGACTTAGAATTTTTTCAATTGAATACACGTTGAGAAGGCTTGGTCTATAGGATTCTAACCTATCTATACCTACATCCCCTCTTGTTTGGACTTAGAATTTTTTCAATTGAATACACGTTGAGAAGGCTTGGTCTATAGGATTCCAACCTATCTATACCTACATCCCCTCTTGTTTGGACTTAGAATTTTTTCAATTGAATACACGTTGAGAAGGCTTGGTCTATAGGATTCTTACCTATCTATACCTACATCCCCTCTTGTTTGGACTTAGAATTTTTTCAATTGAATACACGTTGAGAAGGCTTGGTCTATAGGATTCTAACCTATCTATACCTACATCCCCTCTTGTTTGGACTTAGAATTTTTTCAATTGAATACACGTTGAGAAGGCTTGGTCTATAGGATTCTAACCTATCTATACCTACATCCCCTCTTGTTTGGACTTAGAATTTATTTAATTGAATACACGTTGAGAAGGCTTGGTCTATAGGATTCTAACCTATCTATACCTACATCCCCTCTTGTTTGGACTTAGAATTTTTTCAATTGAATACACGTTGAGAAGGCTTGGTCTATAGGATTCTAACCTATCTATACATACATCCCCTCTTGTTTGGACTTAGAATTTTTTCAATTGAATACAATCTGAGAAGGCTTGGTCTATAGGATTCTAACCTATCAATACCTACATCCCCTCTTGTTTGGACTTAGAATTTTTTCAATTGAATACACGTTGAGAAGGCTTGGTCTATAGGATTCTAACCTATCTATACCTACATCCCCTCTTGTTTGGACTTAGAATTTTTTCAATTGAATACAATCTGAGAAGGCTTGGTCTATAGGATTCAAACCTATCTATACCTACATCCCCTCTTGTTTGGACTTAGAATTTTTTCAATTGAATACAATCTGAGAAGGCTTGGTCTATAGGATTCTAACCTATCTATACCTACATCCCCTCTTGTTTGGACTTAGAATTTTTTCAATTGAATACACGTTGAGAAGGCTTGGTCTATAGTATTCCAACCTATCTATACCTACATCCCCTCTTGTTTGGACTTAGAATTTTTTAAATTGAATACAATCTGAGAAGGCTTGGTCTATAGGATTCTAACCTATCTATACCTACATCCCCTCTTGTTTGGACTTAGAATTTTTTCAATTGAATACACGTTGAGAAGGCTTGGTCTATAGGATTCTAACCTATCTATACCTACATCCCCTCTTGTTTGGACTTAGAATTTTTTCAATTGAATACAATCTGAGAAGGCTTGGTCTATAGGATTCTAACCTATCTATACCTACATCCCCTCTTGTTTGGACTTAGAATTTTTTCAATTGAATACACATTGAGAAGGCTTGGTCTATAGGATTCTAACCTATCTATACCTACATCCCCTCTTGTTTGGACTTAGAATTTTTTCAATTGAATACACGTTGAGAAGGCTTGGTCTATAGGATTCTAACCTATCTATACCTACATCCCCTCTTGTTTGGACTTAGAATTTTTTCAATTGAATACACGTTGAGAAGGCTTGGTCTATAGGATTCTAACCTATCTATACCTACATCCCCTCTTGTTTGGACTTAGAATTTTTTTAATTGAATACAATCTGAGAAGGCTTGGTCTATAGGATTCTAACCTATCTATACCTACATCCCCTCTTGTTTGGACTTAGAATTTTTCAATTGAATACAATCTGAGAAGGCTTGGTCTATAGGATTCTAACCTATCTATACCTACATCCCCTCTTGTTTGGACTTAGAATTTTTTCAATTGAATACAATCTGAGAAGGCTTGGTCTATAGGATTTTAACCTATCTATACCTACATCCCCTCTTGTTTGGACTTAGAATTTTTTCAATTGAATACACGTTGAGAAGGCTTGGTCTATAGGATTCTAACCTATCTATACCTACATCCCCTCTTGTTTGGACTTAGAATTTTTTCAATTGAATACACGTTGAGAAGGCTTGGTCTATAGGATTCTAACCTATCTATACCTACATCCCCTCTTGTTTGGACTTAGAATTTTTTCAATTGAATACAATCTGAGAAGGCTTGGTCTATAGGATTCTAACCTATCTATACCTACATCCCCTCTTGTTTGGACTTAGAATTTTTTCAATTGAATACACGTTGAGAAGGCTTGGTCTATAGTATTCCAACCTATCTATACCTACATCCCCTCTTGTTTGGACTTAGAATTTTTTCAATTGAATACACGTTGAGAAGGCTTGGTCTATAGGATTCTAACCTATCTATACCTACATCCCCTCTTGTTTGGACTTAGAATTTTTTCAATTGAATACACGTTGAGAAGGCTTGGTCTATAGGATTCTAACCTATCTATACCTACATCCCCTCTTGTTTGGACTTAGAATTTTTTCAATTGAATACACGTTGAGAAGGCTTGGTCTATAGGATTCTAACCTATCTATACCTACATCCCCTCTTGTTTGGACTTAGAATTTTTTCAATTGAATACACGTTGAGAAGGCTTGGTCTATAGGATTCCAACCTATCTATACCTACATCCCCTCTTGTTTGGACTTAGAATTTTTTCAATTGAATACACGTTGAGAAGGCTTGGTCTATAGGATTCTTACCTATCTATACCTACATCCCCTCTTGTTTGGACTTAGAATTTTTTCAATTGAATACACGTTGAGAAGGCTTGGTCTATAGGATTCTAACCTATCTATTCCTACATCCCCTCTTGTTTGGACTTAGAATTTTTTCAATTGAATACACGTTGAGAAGGCTTGGTCTATAGGATTCTAACCTATCTATACCTACATCCCCTCTTGTTTGGACTTAGAATTTTTTCAATTGAATACACGTTGAGAAGGCTTGGTCTATAGGATTCTAACCTATCTATACCTACATCCCCTCTTGTTTGGACTTAGAATTTTTTCAATTGAATACAATCTGAGAAGGCTTGGTCTATAGGATTCTAACCTATCAATACCTACATCCCCTCTTGTTTGGACTTAGAATTTTTTCAATTGAATACACGTTGAGAAGGCTTGGTCTATAGGATTCTAACCTATCTATACCTACATCCCCTCTTGTTTGGACTTAGAATTTTTTCAATTGAATACAATCTGAGAAGGCTTGGTCTATAGGATTCAAACCTATCTATACCTACATCCCCTCTTGTTTGGACTTAGAATTTTTTCAATTGAATACACGTTGAGAAGGCTTGGTCTATAGTATTCCAACCTATCTATACCTACATCCCCTCTTGTTTGGACTTAGAATTTTTTAAATTGAATACAATCTGAGAAGGCTTGGTCTATAGGATTCTAACCTATCTATACCTACATCCCCTCTTGTTTGGACTTAGAATTTTTTCAATTGAATACACGTTGAGAAGGCTTGGTCTATAGGATTCTAACCTTTCTATACCTACATCCCCTCTTGTTTGGACTTAGAATTTTTTCAATTGAATACAATCTGAGAAGGCTTGGTCTATAGGATTCTAACCTATCTATACCTACATCCCCTCTTGTTTGGACTTAGAATTTTTTCAATTGAATACACATTGAGAAGGCTTGGTCTATAGGATTCTAACCTATCTATACCTACATCCCCTCTTGTTTGGACTTAGAATTTTTTCAATTGAATACACGTTGAGAAGGCTTGGTCTATAGGATTCTAACCTATCTATACCTACATCCCCTCTTGTTTGGACTTAGAATTTTTTCAATTGAATACACGTTGAGAAGGCTTGGTCTATAGGATTCTAACCTATCTATACCTACATCCCCTCTTGTTTGGACTTAGAATTTTTTTAATTGAATACAATCTGAGAAGGCTTGGTCTATAGGATTCTAACCTATCTATACCTACATCCCCTCTTGTTTGGACTTAGAATTTTTCAATTGAATACAATCTGAGAAGGCTTGGTCTATAGGATTCTAACCTATCTATACCTACATCCCCTCTTGTTTGGACTTAGAATTTTTTCAATTGAATACAATCTGAGAAGGCTTGGTCTATAGGATTTTAACCTATCTATACCTACATCCCCTCTTGTTTGGACTTAGAATTTTTTCAATTGAATACACGTTGAGAAGGCTTGGTCTATAGGATTCTAACCTATCTATACCTACATCCCCTCTTGTTTGGACTTAGAATTTTTTCAATTGAATACAATCTGAGAAGGCTTGGTCTATAGGATTCTAACCTATCTATACCTACATCCCCTCTTGTTTGGACTTAGAATTTTTTCAATTGAATACACGTTGAGAAGGCTTGGTCTATAGGATTCTAACCTATCTATACCTACATCCCCTCTTGTTTGGACTTAGAATTTTTTCAATTGAATACACGTTGAGAAGGCTTGGTCTATAGGATTCTAACCTATCTATACCTACATCCCCTCTTGTTTGGACTTAGAATTTTTTCAATTGAATACACGTTGAGAAGGCTTGGTCTATAGGATTCCAACCTATCTATACCTACATCCCCTCTTGTTTGGACTTAGAATTTTTTCAATTGAATACACGTTGAGAAGGCTTGGTCTATAGGATTCTTACCTATCTATACCTACATCCCCTCTTGTTTGGACTTAGAATTTTTTCAATTGAATACACGTTGAGAAGGCTTGGTCTATAGGATTCTAACCTATCTATACCTACATCCCCTCTTGTTTGGACTTAGAATTTTTTCAATTGAATACACGTTGAGAAGGCTTGGTCTATAGGATTCTAACCTATCTATACCTACATCCCCTCTTGTTTGGACTTAGAATTTTTTCAATTGAATACACGTTGAGAAGGCTTGGTCTATAGGATTCTAACCTATCTATACCTACATCCCCTCTTGTTTGGACTTAGAATTTTTTCAATTGAATACACGTTGAGAAGGCTTGGTCTATAGGATTCTAACCTATCTATACCTACATCCCCTCTTGTTTGGACTTAGAATTTTTTCAATTGAATACAATCTGAGAAGGCTTGGTCTATAGGATTCTAACCTATCAATACCTACATCCCCTCTTGTTTGGACTTAGAATTTTTTCAATTGAATACACGTTGAGAAGGCTTGGTCTATAGGATTCTAACCTATCTATACCTACATCCCCTCTTGTTTGGACTTAGAATTTTTTCAATTGAATACAATCTGAGAAGGCTTGGTCTATAGGATTCAAACCTATCTATACCTACATCCCCTCTTGTTTGGACTTAGAATTTTTTCAATTGAATACAATCTTAGAAGGCTTGGTCTATAGGATTCTAACCTATCTATACCTACATCCCCTCTTGTTTGGACTTAGAATTTTTTCAATTGAATACACGTTGAGAAGGCTTGGTCTATAGTATTCCAACCTATCTATACCTACATCCCCTCTTGTTTGGACTTAGAATTTTTTAAATTGAATACAATCTGAGAAGGCTTGGTCTATAGGATTCTAACCTATCTATACCTACATCCCCTCTTGTTTGGACTTAGAATTTTTTCAATTGAATACACGTTGAGAAGGCTTGGTCTATAGGATTCTAACCTTTCTATACCTACATCCCCTCTTGTTTGGACTTAGAATTTTTTCAATTGAATACAATCTGAGAAGGCTTGGTCTATAGGATTCTAACCTATCTATACCTACATCCCCTCTTGTTTGGACTTAGAATTTTTTCAATTGAATACACATTGAGAAGGCTTGGTCTATAGGATTCTAACCTATCTATACCTACATCCCCTCTTGTTTGGACTTAGAATTTTTTCAATTGAATACACGTTGAGAAGGCTTGGTCTATAGGATTCTAACCTATCTATACCTACATCCCCTCTTGTTTGGACTTAGAATTTTTTCAATTGAATACACGTTGAGAAGGCTTGGTCTATAGGATTCTAACCTATCTATACCTACATCCCCTCTTGTTTGGACTTAGAATTTTTTTAATTGAATACAATCTGAGAAGGCTTGGTCTATAGGATTCTAACCTATCTATACCTACATCCCCTCTTGTTTGGACTTAGAATTTTTCAATTGAATACAATCTGAGAAGGCTTGGTCTATAGGATTCTAACCTATCTATACCTACATCCCCTCTTGTTTGGACTTAGAATTTTTTCAATTGAATACAATCTGAGAAGGCTTGGTCTATAGGATTTTAACCTATCTATACCTACATCCCCTCTTGTTTGGACTTAGAATTTTTTCAATTGAATACACGTTGAGAAGGCTTGGTCTATAGGATTCTAACCTATCTATACCTACATCCCCTCTTGTTTGGACTTAGAATTTTTTCAATTGAATACAATCTGAGAAGGCTTGGTCTATAGGATTCTAACCTATCTATACCTACATCCCTCTTGTTTGGACTTAGAATTTTTTCAATTGAATACACGTTGAGAAGGCTTGGTCTATAGGATTCTAACCTATCTATACCTACATCCCCTCTTGTTTGGACTTAGAATTTTTTCAATTGAATACAATCTGAGAAGGCTTGGTCTATAGGATTCTAACCTATCTATACCTACATCCCCTCTTGTTTGGACTTAGAATTTTTTCAATTGAATACACGTTGAGAAGGCTTGGTCTATAGGATTCTAACCTATCTATACCTACATCCCCTCTTGTTTGGACTTAGAATTTTTTCAACTGAATACACGTTGAGAAGGCTTGGTCTATAGGATTCTAACCTATCTATACCTACATCCCCTCTTGTTTGGACTTAGAATTTTTTTAATTGAATACAATCTGAGAAGGCTTGGTCTATAGGATTCTAACCTATCTATACCTACATCCCCTCTTGTTTGGACTTAGAATTTTTCAATTGAATACAATCTGAGAAGGCTTGGTCTATAGGATTCTAACCTATCTATACCTACATCCCCTCTTGTTTGGACTTAGAATTTTTTCAATTGAATACACGTTGAGAAGGCTTGGTCTATAGGATTCTAACCTTTCTATACCTACATCCCCTCTTGTTTGGACTTAGAATTTTTTCAATTGAATACAATCTGAGAAGGCTTGGTCTATAGGATTCTAACCTATCTATACCTACATCCCCTCTTGTTTGGACTTAGAATTTTTTCAATTGAATACACATTGAGAAGGCTTGGTCTATAGGATTCTAACCTATCTATACCTACATCCCCTCTTGTTTGGACTTAGAATTTTTTCAATTGAATACACGTTGAGAAGGCTTGGTCTATAGGATTCTAACCTATCTATACCTACATCCCCTCTTGTTTGGACTTAGAATTTTTTCAATTGAATACACGTTGAGAAGGCTTGGTCTATAGGATTCTAACCTATCTATACCTACATCCCCTCTTGTTTGGACTTAGAATTTTTTTAATTGAATACAATCTGAGAAGGCTTGGTCTATAGGATTCTAACCTATCTATACCTACATCCCCTCTTGTTTGGACTTAGAATTTTTCAATTGAATACAATCTGAGAAGGCTTGGTCTATAGGATTCTAACCTATCTATACCTACATCCCCTCTTGTTTGGACTTAGAATTTTTTCAATTGAATACAATCTGAGAAGGCTTGGTCTATAGGATTTTAACCTATCTATACCTACATCCCCTCTTGTTTGGACTTAGAATTTTTTCAATTGAATACACGTTGAGAAGGCTTGGTCTATAGGATTCTAACCTATCTATACCTACATCCCCTCTTGTTTGGACTTAGAATTTTTTCAATTGAATACAATCTGAGAAGGCTTGGTCTATAGGATTCTAACCTATCTATACCTACATCCCCTCTTGTTTGGACTTAGAATTTTTTCAATTGAATACACGTTGAGAAGGCTTGGTCTATAGGATTCTAACCTATCTATACCTACATCCCCTCTTGTTTGGACTTAGAATTTTTTCAATTGAATACACGTTGAGAAGGCTTGGTCTATAGGATTCTAACCTATCTATACCTACATCCCCTCTTGTTTGGACTTAGAATTTTTTCAATTGAATACACGTTGAGAAGGCTTGGTCTATAGGATTCCAACCTATCTATACCTACATCCCCTCTTGTTTGGACTTAGAATTTTTTCAATTGAATACACGTTGAGAAGGCTTGGTCTATAGGATTCTTACCTATCTATACCTACATCCCCTCTTGTTTGGACTTAGAATTTTTTCAATTGAATACACGTTGAGAAGGCTTGGTCTATAGGATTCTAACCTATCTATACCTACATCCCCTCTTGTTTGGACTTAGAATTTTTTCAATTGAATACACGTTGAGAAGGCTTGGTCTATAGGATTCTAACCTATCTATACCTACATCCCCTCTTGTTTGGACTTAGAATTTTTTCAATTGAATACACGTTGAGAAGGCTTGGTCTATAGGATTCTAACCTATCTATACCTACATCCCCTCTTGTTTGGACTTAGAATTTTTTCAATTGAATACACGTTGAGAAGGCTTGGTCTATAGGATTCTAACCTATCTATACCTACATCCCCTCTTGTTTGGACTTAGAATTTTTTCAATTGAATACAATCTGAGAAGGCTTGGTCTATAGGATTCTAACCTATCAATACCTACATCCCCTCTTGTTTGGACTTAGAATTTTTTCAATTGAATACACGTTGAGAAGGCTTGGTCTATAGGATTCTAACCTATCTATACCTACATCCCCTCTTGTTTGGACTTAGAATTTTTTCAATTGAATACAATCTGAGAAGGCTTGGTCTATAGGATTCAAACCTATCTATACCTACATCCCCTCTTGTTTGGACTTAGAATTTTTTCAATTGAATACAATCTTAGAAGGCTTGGTCTATAGGATTCTAACCTATCTATACCTACATCCCCTCTTGTTTGGACTTAGAATTTTTTCAATTGAATACACGTTGAGAAGGCTTGGTCTATAGTATTCCAACCTATCTATACCTACATCCCCTCTTGTTTGGACTTAGAATTTTTTAAATTGAATACAATCTGAGAAGGCTTGGTCTATAGGATTCTAACCTATCTATACCTACATCCCCTCTTGTTTGGACTTAGAATTTTTTCAATTGAATACACGTTGAGAAGGCTTGGTCTATAGGATTCTAACCTTTCTATACCTACATCCCCTCTTGTTTGGACTTAGAATTTTTTCAATTGAATACAATCTGAGAAGGCTTGGTCTATAGGATTCTAACCTATCTATACCTACATCCCCTCTTGTTTGGACTTAGAATTTTTTCAATTGAATACACATTGAGAAGGCTTGGTCTATAGGATTCTAACCTATCTATACCTACATCCCCTCTTGTTTGGACTTAGAATTTTTTCAATTGAATACACGTTGAGAAGGCTTGGTCTATAGGATTCTAACCTATCTATACCTACATCCCCTCTTGTTTGGACTTAGAATTTTTTCAATTGAATACACGTTGAGAAGGCTTGGTCTATAGGATTCTAACCTATCTATACCTACATCCCCTCTTGTTTGGACTTAGAATTTTTTTAATTGAATACAATCTGAGAAGGCTTGGTCTATAGGATTCTAACCTATCTATACCTACATCCCCTCTTGTTTGGACTTAGAATTTTTCAATTGAATACAATCTGAGAAGGCTTGGTCTATAGGATTCTAACCTATCTATACCTACATCCCCTCTTGTTTGGACTTAGAATTTTTTCAATTGAATACAATCTGAGAAGGCTTGGTCTATAGGATTTTAACCTATCTATACCTACATCCCCTCTTGTTTGGACTTAGAATTTTTTCAATTGAATACACGTTGAGAAGGCTTGGTCTATAGGATTCTAACCTATCTATACCTACATCCCCTCTTGTTTGGACTTAGAATTTTTTCAATTGAATACAATCTGAGAAGGCTTGGTCTATAGGATTCTAACCTATCTATACCTACATCCCTCTTGTTTGGACTTAGAATTTTTTCAATTGAATACACGTTGAGAAGGCTTGGTCTATAGGATTCTAACCTATCTATACCTACATCCCCTCTTGTTTGGACTTAGAATTTTTTCAATTGAATACAATCTGAGAAGGCTTGGTCTATAGGATTCTAACCTATCTATACCTACATCCCCTCTTGTTTGGACTTAGAATTTTTTCAATTGAATACACGTTGAGAAGGCTTGGTCTATAGGATTCTAACCTATCTATACCTACATCCCCTCTTGTTTGGACTTAGAATTTTTTCAACTGAATACACGTTGAGAAGGCTTGGTCTATAGGATTCTAACCTATCTATACCTACATCCCCTCTTGTTTGGACTTAGAATTTTTTCAATTGAATACAATCTGAGAAGGCTTGGTCTATAGGATTCTAACCTATCAATACCTACATCCCCTCTTGTTTTGACTTAGAATTTTTTCAATTGAATACACGTTGAGAAGGCTTGGTCTATAGGATTCTAACCTATCTATACCTACATCCCCTCTTGTTTGGACTTAGAATTTTTTCAATTGAATACACGTTGAGAAGGCTTGGTCTATAGGATTCTAACCTATCTATACCTACATCCCCTCTTGTTTGGACTTAGAATTTTTTCAATTGAATACACGTTGAGAAGGCTTGGTCTATAGTATTCCACCCTATCTATACCTACATTTTTTATGTTTTATATTAATATTGATTAAATAGTAAATTAGTAGAAAATATTTTTTATGTTTGATATTAATAATGATTTAATAGTAAATTAGTAGCAAATATTTTTTTGTTTCATATTAATAATGATTAAATAGTAAATTAGTAGCAAATATTTTTGATGTTTGATATTAATAATGATTAAATAGTAAATTAGTAGCAAATATTTTTTATGTTTGATATTAATACGGATTAAATAGTAAATTAGTAGCAAATATTTTTGATGTTTGATATTAATAATGATTAAATAGGAAATTAGTAGCAAATATTTTTTATGTTTGATATTAATAATGATTAAATAGGAAATTAGTAGCAAATATTTTTTATGTTTGATATTAATAGTGATTAAATAGTAAATTAGTTGCAAATATTTTTTATGTTTGATATTAATAGTGATTAAATTGGAAATTAGTAGCAAATATTTTTTATGTTTGTATATTAATAATGATTAAATAGTAAATTAGTAGCAAATATTTTTTATGTTTGTATATTAATAATGATTAAATAGGAAATTAGTAGCAAATATTTTTTATGTTTGATGTTAATAGTGATTAAATAGGAAATTAGTAGCAAATATTTTTATGTTTGATATTAATAGTTATTAAATAGTAAATTAGTAGCAAATATTTTTAATGTTTGATATTAATAGTGATTAAATAGTAAATTAGTAGCAAATATTTTTTATGTTTGATATTAATAATGATTAAATAGTAAATTAGTAGCAAATATTTTTTGCGTTTGATATTAATAGTGATTTAATAGTAAATTAGTAGCAATATTTTTGGGGTTTGAGATTAATAATGATTTAATAGGAAATTAGTAGCAAATATTTGTTATGTTTGATAATTATAGTGATTAAATAGGAAATTAGTAGCAAATATGTTTTGGTTTGATTTTAATAATGATTAAATAGTAAATTAGTAGCAAATATTTTTATGTTTGATATCAATAGTGATTAAATAGTAAATTAGTAGCAAATATTTTTTATGTTTGATATTAATAGTGATTAAATAGTAAATTAGTAGCAAATATTTTTTATGTTTGATATTAATAATGATTAAATAGTAAATTAGTAGCAAATAATGTGTATGTTTGATATTAATAGTGATTAAATAGTAAATTAATAGCAAATATTTTTTATGTTATATTAATAATGATTAAATAGTAAATTAGTAGCAAATATTTTTTATGTTATATTAATAATGATTAAATAGTAAATTAGTAGCAAATACTTTTTATGTTTGATATTAATAATGATTAAATAGTAAAGTAGTAGCAAATATTTTTTATGTTTGATATTAATAGTGATTAAATAGTAAAGTAGTAGCAAATATTTTTTATGTTTGATATTAATAATGATTAAATAGTAAATTAGTAGCAAATATTTTTTATGTTTGATATTAATAGTGATTAAATAGTAAAGTAGTAGCAAATATTTTTTTTGTTTGATATTAATAATGATTAAATAGTAAATTAGTAGCAAATATTTTTTTGTTTGATATTAATAGTGATTAAATAGTAAAGTAGTAGCAAATATTTTTTATGTTTGATATTAATAATGATTAAATAGTAAATTAGTAGCAAATATTTTTTGTTTGATATTAATAATGATTAAATAGTAAAGTAGTAGCAAATATTTTTTTGTTTGATATTAATAGTGATTAACTAGTAAATTAGTAGCAAATATTTTTTTGTTTGATATTAATAGTGATTAAATAGTAAATTAGTAGCAAATATTTTTTATGTTTGATATTAATAATGATTAAATAGTAAAGTAGTAGCAAATATTTTTTTGTTTGATATTAATAATGATTAAATAGTAAATTAGTAGCAAATACTTTTTATGTTTGATATTAATAATGATTAAATAGTAAATTAGTAGCAAATATTTTTTATGTTTGATATTAATAGTGATTAAATAGTGAATTAGTAGCAAATATTTTTTATGTTTGATATTAATAATGATTAAATAGTAAATTAGTAGCAAATATTTTTTATGTTTGATATTAATAATGATTAAATAGTAAATTAGTAGCAAATATTTTTTATGTTTGATATTAATAATGATTAAATAGTGAATTAGTAGCAAATATTTTTTATGTTTGATATTAATAATGATTAAATAGTAAATTAGTAGCAAATATTTTTTATGTTTGATATTAATAATGATTAAATAGTGAATTAGTAGCAAATATTTTTTATGTTTGATATTAATAGTGATTAAATAGAAAATTAGTAGCAAATATTTTTTATGTTTGATATTAATAATGATTAAATAGTAAATTAGTAGCAAATATTTTTTATGTTTGATATTAATAGTGATTAAATAGTGAATTAGTAGCAAATATTTTTTATGTTTGATATTAATAATGATTAAATAGTAAATTAGTAGCAAATATTTGTTATGGTTGATATTAATAATGATTAAATAGTAAATTAGTAGCAAATAGTTTTTATGTTTGATATTAATAGTGAATTAATAGTAAATTAGTAGCAAATATTATTTTGGTGTTATATTAATAGTAAATTATTAGCAACAATTTTTGGGTTTGAGATTAATTGTGAATTATTGGTAAAATGGTGAGAGTTTAAAATTTAAATAAACATGAACAAAGCTTCTTTCTTAAAACTGCAAGCCTGTGGAACTTTGTTCCGTTTTCCTACTTTCCAACTGACTACAACATGGTCATCTTCAAGTTCAACTTAAACAAATTCTTGATGAACGGTTCCCCTTAACTTATCCCATTTACCGAATTTCTACCACTAACGATTCCTATGATATTGTCCAATGTACTACTGTACACTCTTTAATCTGTATCCTTGAGTGGCCTCCGGGCCTTGATAATGGTGACTTCTTTTTTTTCTTTATTTCATAGGGACTGCCTTCGGATACCACATGCTGACATGGGGTCTTTACGTTGATGTTCTTCTAATGGAAGCTGATCCGAAGAATCGAACTGTGGACCAAATCTTGAGGGAAGAAATCACTGAACCGTTTGGTAATGTAACAATATGGCTAAAATTTTTGCTTAATTATTATTTTTTGTCCTTTAGTCCTCATGCTCCAGTAGCAATGTTTCTGAGAACCATTTGGTAATGTAAGAATATTTCTAAAATTTTTGCAAAATCGGCTTTCAAATAGTACAGAAAACCAACTCTCTTCCTGATCTACATCAATGACATCCCTAAACAGATACTTAAATCATTCGTTGACATCTATGCTGATGACACGACCATCTACGGCAACATATCAAAGGCTGTAAATGACAAAGTTCTCTCTGATTCTCTCTCCTCTGATCTCAAGTGCGTGGTTCAGTGGGGGAAGATGTGGCTAGTTACCTTTAATGCATCCAAAACCAAACTCCTATCCTTACATCATCAACACTCTGATACCCATCTGGCATCAATTGAAATGGATGGCTCTCACCTAGGAGAAGTCCCATGTTTTGACAAGCTTCTGGGCTTTACCTTTACTCCTTAACTGAAATGAAACACATACATCAAGTCTGTTGCCAATGACGCTGGAAAGATGGCGGCTTTCTTTTCATATCATATATATATATATATATATATATATATATATATATGTCAAGAATTGTATAAGTCAACTGAATTAAAAGAGTAAATTATAAGATGGTCAACATCATAAATTTTGGAATATAACCTATTTGTCATTTATTCTCTCTCTCTCTCTCTCTCTCTCTCTCTCTATATATATATATATATATATATATATATATATACACACACACACATAATAGAACAAGCAATTTAGTTGACAATATCTTAGTTCACCAATTCCGATACAAGTATTGGAAGTGGGGAATACAATCACAAACAACATCGGGTCTCCTTGCTAGTCGTGAATAGAGCATACAAAAAAATAATTATTTATAAAATCAACCCCCCTCTTCCGATAAAAAAAAAAAAATGCAAAAATCCATTTCATCCGTACGTGTGGTATCGATTACCATTAAACGGAACTCCTTTTACTTCTTGTAGGAATCGATTTCTTCCAAGGAACACCGACTTCGGAACAGTATAGGATCAGGCCCAGCGTTTATATGCAGTCTCTATGGGACCAGAAGTATCATCTAGTCAGTAAAGTCTTTTGGAAGAGCATAAAATATAGGATCTTCAGTGGAAATGGATACGACCATATCGCCGAACGGGCCGTCGCTGATTTGGTCGTAAGTTTTTCTTAACCTTGCTCTTCCCTTTTTTTTTTTTCATTAATCATTTTTTCTTTCTAGACGTTACAACATGGCAAGGAAGAAGAAAAAAAAAGTAACAAAACAACCAGGACAAAACTCAAAGAAAACCAACCTGCCTCCTCCCTTGAGGCTTGCATTTACTAATATCCGCGGGCTTAGAACTCTATACACAACACAAATAACCCAGAACTATTCACACAGATAACAAAAAACCTTATCCTCCTCAATCAGAACGACAAACTAAACAACATACTTAAAACAACAAAAATAATAAAAAGCAAACGCCAACCCAAAAACTTAAAACACATCCTAACTTCCTCAAAACTCGTCCCACATACTACAAAAGGAGTTACAAAATACAACAAACCGCGATGTGGAGTATGTGACATAATAATAGAAGGTAACACATACACATTCAAAATCCCAGCACAAACATTCAAAATAAAAAAGGATCTAAATTGCACCTCCAGAAATGTAGTATATGCACTAAGATGCACAACATGCAACAAATCCTACATAGGCGCCACCAAAAATTTCAGCAATAGAGTGGCCTTACATAAGAGCAACATCAAAATTGCAGATAACAGACACCTCTATGTTTCAAAACACGTGCACACATGCAGTGGAAACAGCTTCAAAATAATGCCAATCTTCCAAACAGACAATTATTATTATTATTATTTTTATTTACTTACACAGGAAAAAAATTTCATCACCAGATTCATTCCTGAACTGAACAGAGCTTAATATCAACACACAAAAACATGAAATGCAAGGCACACTCGCATGCACACCCATACACATACACATATACACACCCACACATAAATCACAACCGACACATTGAAACACACACACACGCGCGCGCGTGTATACAACCACACACAGACATAACACCCTTATCTCTAATACAACACACTGAACAATACCAACCCTACTTAACCTCGAAACCAACAACACTAGGAAACACCTAGAATCTGTTAGAAAGGGTGTAAATAAACATTAATAATTTTATTATATCATAATTAGGATCATTTAATTCATTTTTATGTAAATTATAAAATTATTAATTCCATCTACTAACTAACTAACTAATGAATTAATTTTACTCAAACAATTTTCACTACATAAATATATGCAAATAATAGGGGGGAAATAAGTTCAATCCAGCGACTGACACCCTTTCTAACTCAACAATAAACAACAACATATGCAAATAATAAATAAAATATTTATCAATATTCAAATTTTATTTTTAGCTGCGATATTTTAAGTCTAAAAAATTCTTATTTTTTACTTTACTAGAATATCTTGTTCTTTACTTTTCCAGGTTGAATGTCTTGTCCTTTACTTTTCCAGGTTTAATAAAATCTTAAGAATATTACTTTTCATGCGCGCATTTTTCCATATATATATATATATATATATATATATATATATAAATAAAATGAACTCATTTTTTCCCGTCTGATTTTGACATTAATAGGATTAAAAATCAAGATATTTCATGCAAATATAATATGAACAAACGGCAGAACAATATCTGAGGTGTGTTATAGGCTTATTATTTCTCAAATTCCTCGATAATCTTAGATTTCTATACTTTTTCTGCTGAGAAGTCACGGCCAAAATCGGTTAAGATCAATGGAAGTGGTGAAATATTTTCTCTCTAATAAATTCCTCCTCCCCCTGCCACCACTTAACACCGTTTGGGGATCGTTCACAAGGAAAAGTTCAGAAGAGAACACCGGTTTGGCTTCGTAGTTCTTTCATGTGAAGTTATTTAAAATCACTAAACTAAGCTGCAGTGCTCTGTGGCGTAGTGGTTAGTGTGCTGGACAATTCACATTATATTTTCACGTTCGCGCCGACCTACTGTAGTCGGTTTTTTTTTTTTTTTCTAAACAACTGGAATGGACTTTTCTTGGTGGCCGAACTGTTAACGTTGCAGATGTTTTTTTTTTGTTTTTTTTTTCACACTTTATTTTCCTACTTTTACTCATGACTCCGGGTTTGATCCTTCCTACTTACCTACCATAACATTTTTTAAAACTCCCCCCCCCCGTCCCGGAAACAAACACTCGGGCAACGCCGGGTACCCCCGCTAGTATATATATATATATATATATGTATTGTATTCTTTTTATCTACATAAATATTAGTAGATTATTCTTTCTAATTATATAAGTATAGAGTTACACCTATATATATATATATATATATATATATATATATATATATATGTATTGTATTCTTTTTATCTACATTAATATTAGTAGATTATTCTTTCTAATCATTAGTCTTATTTACTTTCTTCAATCCCCTTTTATGGCTAAATATGTTATATAAAAAAGATAATAAATATTAATTTCATTCTGTTTTATTATTATTATTATTATTATTATTATTATTATTGTTATTATTATTATTAATAATTTTAATATATTGTTTTATCATTATTTTTATATATTTATTTAAAAGAAAACGTGAAAACTTTAAACTTATATCATTTAGTATAAAGGGCTTAATTAATTGTAGACTTATATATATATATATGGATGGTAAATATGTTGGTTGCTTACATTCGCTGTCACTTTTGACATGTACGCTTTTAACGCTAAGATTGTGTTTTTTGTTTGTGTTGTTGTAATAACGCGTCTCGTCATTGTAATGTATAATTGTCCATAAATTAGTTGACACGCAGATAATAAATCTCTTTTTCTCTATTCTCTTAACATTTTAATCTTCCCTTCCTATTAATTCTTACTTTCACTCTTTCTCTCTTTAACTATATTTCATCATTCTTTCTTTTCTCTTCTAGCCCTTGTTTTCTTTATAATAACCCTTTATATCGTTTTTTTCTTTTTCTTCGCCATATTTTTTTTCTCTATTTATTTTCTTTCTCTATTTCTTTTTTCTCCTCCTCATCATTCTCTCTCCATTATATTTTTTTTATTAGTTTTCTTTAGATTGCCCCTCCCTCTTTACAAAATTAAAGTTCTGTGTTTTAAGGGTTTTTTTAACTCCAACCTTTAAAGAGTTCCTACTTAATAAAAAAAAATCCATTATTCATTCAACATTTGATATCTGTTGTTTGATTGAAACAAATGGCTGTTTGTAGCAGCGGGATGTAAACATGTTTATATAACAATAAACAAATATATATATATATATATAGATATTTGTTTATTGTTATATAAACATGTTTATATATATATATATATATTCAAGCAAACTACAATCTACTTAAATATATATATATATATATATATATATATATATATATATATATATATATATATATATATGTGAGTAAAGTATGTTTTGCTTACCATCTTCTGTCCATAATTTTCATAAAAATTCTTTTTGATTAAGGGAGGTGGTGTTTGATCAACACTGCTGGGGAGCCATGATTTAATATACTGTTTTGTTTTTAAATCCCCGACACAGTGTTTCATGGTAAACAACTGATGACTCCTTAAATTGACATTAGTACTATAGTGAATTCGAGAGAGCAAATTGATGCATATATATATATATATATATATATATATCAAATAATAAATAAAGCCAATAACACATGACAATTATCTCCCCTTAAAAACTTGCAAAATAAATATTCTCTCTCTATAGATATTAACTGTAGCGTCTTTAAATCAAAATACGCTAACGGAAACAATTTACTGCACGAGCGTCGCCCTTTTAAAATTCATCATTCAATAAAATAAAAAGCTATAGCAAACATCTAAATGACTACTTTAAATACAGTTCCTGATTTCAAAAAAAGAAAAACTAAAAGGTAACTATCTCTATATATTTTTAAATCAAATTTATTATGTAAATTCAAAAAAATATATATTTTTTCTACTCATTTCTATCTCTAACCTATACTAATTTTACTTCAATTTTTCAGATTCATCTGCCTTACTTTTAATGCTAGGTTTATTTTTGGTGTCTTGTAAATTCAATAGAAATCCTCCTAAATTTGCTGATGAGGAGACCGTGCTTACCAAAAAAACTATGTATAATTGTTCTACGTGACTTCATGTATACCACAAATAAAAAGCACGGATTTCCGAAACGATCGTACAGATAATTGACTTTGTTGTTGTTCCTTCTTATGAAACTGATTTTTAATTTAATTAAAATTTGATTTTTTAATTAAAAAATTTTTTTTTTTTTTTAATTTTTAAATTGTAAATCACATTACTTAATATATATATATATATATATATATATATATATATATATATGTGAAAAATTCAAAAATTGTAATTTTATGTTTATCTTTTCAGAATGATGCACCTTTCGATGCATGCATGGACTACAAATTACGCCTGACCCCTATGTCAAGTTTCAACGGCTATGGCACTGCACGTGGGATCGCTAAGCTCTACGGAATCATTTCGAATGGAGGTGTCCACGAGAACAAAACTCTCTTCAAGGAATCAACATTGGATGCGATGGAGGTGCCGCTCGTGAAAGGTTTGGATCTTGTGATCGGCGTTAATAATTCTTTCGGACCCGGCCTCATGTTGATTAAATCCCCGAAGGTAAGTTTCGTAATGATTTCCTGTCATTCTGTGACTTCATCGGAAACTTCCCCTTCGTTCGTCCTTCTCCTCCTCATCACTTTCGTCAGCATCATTTCATATGTATAGGACAACCTCCAGAAATTGATTAATTCTATAATAGTAAAATACTATCTTAAATTGTTAGGTGTGAGTATAGAAGATTTAAGAGAGGTGAAAGTACAGACGAGTTAAAAACAACTCTCTCCCCTCCCAATATTAAGAATGGCTTTCTGAATAAGTTTTTTATTTCAGAACGGTCTCTATTCCATAATAGTAAAATACTACCCCCCTCCTTATATTAAGAATTATTAAATTGCCTTCTATTAAGAATTATTAAATTCTTACGTGAAAGTACAGAAGAATTAAAAATGATCACCCTCCCAATATTAAGAACGGCTTTCTAAATAATAACATTTGTATTTCGGCACGGTCCCTATTCCATAATAGCAAAATACTATCCTCCCTCTCTATATTAAGAATTAATAAATTGTTAGGTGAAAATACAGATGAGTTAAAAAATTCTTTCCTCTCTCAATATTAAGAATGGCTTTCTAAATAACTTTTTTATTTCAGAACAGTCCCTATTCCATAATAGTAAAATACTATCACCCTCCTTATATTAAGAATTAATAAGTTGTTAGGTGTAAATACAGAAGATTTAAAAAAGGATCACTCTCCCAATATTAAGAACGGCTTTCTAAATAATAACATTTGTATTTCGGCACGGTCCCTATTCCATAATGGAAAAATATTATCCTCCCTCTCTATATTAAGAATTAATAAATTGTTAGGTGAAAATACAGATAAGTTTAAAAATTCTCTCCCCTCTAAATATTAAGAATGGCTTTCTAAATAACGCAACCACTGCCTTCCATAGTTGTCGTCTCACCACGTTTTTAGCCAAGTAAGTCTCTGGCCAGCTTTGGGTAGGATCAGATAATGAATAAACATGGGTTTATAAGACCACATAATCCAACCTTGATCGCTCTTCAGGGCCCGTGGCGCAGTGGATAGAGACATTGAATCCCTACGGTTCCAGGTGAGAATTGTCTGAAGATAGCGGTTTCAATCCTATTTCGCTTGTATATATATAGATGATGTAAATTTCTTTTTCAGGGTAACACCATGTTTGGACATCCGGGTTTCGGTGGTCAGATGGGTATTGCCGACCGACAAAACAATCTCGGAATTGCCTATCTTACAAACAACCTGGCTATGTTTGACCACATCGGCCGATTGTATACGAGACTGAGCGAGGCGCTGTATGATTCTTTGGCGGAAATCCAAACTGGGAACTGATTGGCTTCGCGGTGGATTCTTCGATAGTCTTTTAATCGATTAAAAGACTATCACATTGTTTTCTAAATAAAGTTGGTAATGAATTTTAAGCTTTTGATTATGCTTGAAGTGTGACCCCGTTAGGAACTTTCTGGTGCAAAATTTAAGTGTTTTGTCCTTGTTCAGAATTTTCCCTATATTAAAAGCAAAAAACTAACAAAAACATGTGTATGACCTTTTCTTTATTGTTTTTTATTTTGTAAAAAGGAATCACCACTTATCAAGACCCAGAAGCCACTCGAGGATAAGGGTTAAAGAGTGTAAATTAGTCAAAAGGACAATCTTTAGAAGTGTAAATTTGGTAAATTGGATTACTTAAGGGCAACAACTCATCAAGAACTTGTTTACATTGGACTTGAAGATGGCCATATTGTAGTCAGCTGGAAAGCAGGTAAATAAAACAGAGTTCCACAGGTGTGCAGTTCTAAGAAAGAAGCTTTGCTCATGGAATCTACATTTAGATTTAGGCACAGATGAAGAGTGGGGAAACTCTGTCAATATATATATATATATATATATTAATACATATATATATATATTAATATATATATTAATACATACATATATATATATATATATATATATTCATATATATATATATTCATATAGTAATTTATAAAATATATATGGCGATTAAGCTACACTGAATATTCTGCGTTTCATCCACTGTAGGATTCGTCAGGCTTATGCACCATATATATTTTATAAATTACTAACTAGCTCTACCTACGTATTGAGCACTTTGGAAGTAAATACTTAAAGTTTACGCATAAATCTATACTTTCGTATATTAAATTTCTGTGAGTAAATGAAGTAGTTATATATTCATATATATATATATATATATATATTCATATATATATATTCATATATATATATTCATATATATATATATTCATATATATATATTCATATACATATATATTCATATATATATATATGAATATATATATATTCATATATATATATATTAATATATATATATATTCATATATATATATTCATATATATATATATATATTCATATATATATATATTCATATATATATATTCATATATATATATTCATATATATATATATTCATATATATATATATTCATATATATATATATTCATATATATATATTCATATATATATATTCATATATATATATATATTCATATATATATATTCATATATATATATTCATATATATATATTCATATATATATATATTCATATATATATATTCATATATATATATATTAATATATATATATATTAATATATATATATATTAATATATATATATTCATATATATATATATATATATATATTAATATATATATATTCATATATATATATTCATATATATATATTCATATATATATATATATTCATATATATATATTCATATATATATATATTAATATATATATATTCATATATATATATATATTCATATATATATATTCATATATATATATATTAATATATATATATTCATATATATATATATATATTAATATATATATTCATATATATATATATTAATATGTATATATTCATATATATATATATATATTAATATGTATGTATTCATATATATATATTAATATATATATATATATTAATATATATATATATTCATATATATATATATTAATATATATATATATATATAATCATATATATATATATATTAATATATATATTCATATATATATATATTAATATATATATATATTCATATATATATATATATATTAATCTTCTCTATATAAATAAAATGAACTCATTTTTTCCCGTCTGATTTTGACATTAATAGGATTAAAAATCAAGATATTTCATGCAAATATAATATGCACAAACGGCAGAACAATATCTGAGGTGTGTTATAGGCTTATTATTTCTCAAATTCCTCGATAATCTTAGATTTCTATACTTTTTCTGCTGAGAAGTCACGGCCAAAATCGGTTAAGATCAATGGAAGTGGTAAAATATTTTCTCTCTAATAAATTCCTCCCCCCCCCTGCCACCACTTAACACCGTTTGGGGATCGTTCACAAGGAACAGTTGAGAAAAGAACACCGGTTTGGCTTCGTAGTTCTTTCATGTGAAGTTATTTAAAACCTACCATAACATTTTTTAAAACTCCCCCCCCCGTCCCGGAAACAAACACTCGGGCAACGCCGGGTACCCCCGCTAGTATATATATATATATATTCATATATATATATATATATATATATATATATATATATTAATATATATATATTAATATATATATATTCATATATATATATTCATATATATATATTAATATATATATATATTCATATATATATTAATATATATATATTTATATATATATATTAATACATATATATATAAATACATATATATATATTAATACATATATATATATTGATACATATATATATATATTAATACATATATATATATATCAATACATATATATATTAATACATATATATATTATATATATATTAATACATATATATATATTATATATATATATATATATATACTAGCAGGGGTGCCCGGCGTTGCTCGGGTGTTTGGAGGTGTATGCTGTGCAAAAAAAGCAAAAAAACAAAAAAAAATGGTTAATTTTTTAAAACTTTGACCCCTATTATGACCCCTTAAAATTTATAGTTTCGGGCTCAAATCACTTTATTAAGTTAGATCCAGGTTCAAGGAACCTATATCTAAAATTTCAAGTGTCTAGACCCAAAATTGTCGGAGGAGTTTGGTAGAGTTCTTAAAGGTCAAATCGTTGAAATTTCACCCCTTAACAGCCAAATTTCTGGCTGACACCCGTCACATCGATTTTCCCAAATCTCAGTACCCGGTATTTCAAATTTCGAGTCTATAGACTAAAAATTGACAGAGTTATTGCGTAGGGAAATGTACACAGACAGACAGACACACAGACAGACAGACACGTTCACTTTTATAGATATATAGATAATATATATATTAATACATATATATATAATATATATATATATTAATACATATATATATATAATATATATATATTAATACACATATATATATATATATATAATATATATTAATACATATATATATATATATGGATACATATATGTATGAATACATATATATACACACATGTATATATATATATATATATATATATATATAGTTGTTATTGGATAAATAGATACAGGTTAAACCCATGGGTAAAAAAATTTTGAAAAAACAAATGGTTTTCTCAAAGGTTTTCTCAAAATTTATATATATATTTAATCTTAAAAAGATTAAATATATATATAAATTTTGAGAAAACCATTTGTTTTTTCAAAATTTTCAATATTTGTAATAAAGTTAATCTGTCTGTCTGTCTGTCTCTGTCTGTCTGTCTCTCTCTCTGTCTGTCTGTCTCTCTCTCTCTCTCTCTCTCTCTCTCTCTCTCTCTCTCTCTCTCTCAGCAAACGCAAAAAAACAATAGAAATTAAAAAATTAACAAAGAAAAAAGAAAAACAAATGAATGAAATATTATTTTATTATGCGAATGCATGAAATAGGATAACCATTAAAAGTAAAAAAAAAAAAAATTTTGTTTTCATCTGTCTTTTTTTTATGTGTATTTACACCCCCCGCATATATATATATATATTTATGAGAGTGTATGGGACCGCGGAAAAACGTATATATATATATATATTTATTTATATATACACATATATTTTTTATAAACTTTTCTATTTTTAAAAAGTCTCCAATTAAAGTGTGATTTCGTTTCAGCATTGTTTTCGTCCGTGCAAAAAATTTCGATTTTTCGAATCGACCGCTCTTAACGAGCCGTCAATTTTATATTTATTTGCTAGTTTGTATTTTTAATTTTTTGAAAAATTTTTTTTTTTGAAAATTAAATTTTTTACAATGAGCTTTTGGTTCTCCTGTAGCAGATGGCTCCCTGATTCTACTGTTGCCTGTGTTATTTTTGCGCTCCTAATCCGAATTCGTAGCAGCAGGCCGACCTATGTGGACTTTTTTTTTTAATATATATATATACTAAAACGATCGCAGAATAAAAATAATTGGATTAAAAAAAAATATATTTATTATTTCGAATTATTTAATCAAATAATTTTGGTGTCATGATGGAGGTAATGCCTCGGAATAGAAGAAAGGAGAAATGTATGTGCTGTTCTGGTGCTGACACTTGAAAGTGTTCAAATTTCTCATTTAAATTTTATTCAAGCGTAAGTGTCGTCAAAAAGTGTGTAACCTACATATAGATTGTTCTAACCCCTTTTATATATATATATATATATATATATATATATATATATATATATATATATATATATATATTCTTTTTGCCGACACTATATATATATTTTTACTTTATTACTATAAAAAAAAACTTTTAAAATTTAGAAAAGATTTTTAAACATTTTATTCAAATAAAAAACGTGGTTTGTCTTACTATACACATAAATTGGAAAAAGTTGTCACCCCCCCCCCCGAAAAAAAAATATATAACAAATAAATGTTACCAAAGGCAAGATAAGTTACTTTTCTACCTAACTGGATAATTTTTTAGTGTTTTTTATTTAATGTAACATGTTTATTCAGCTCGAAAAAAATACAATGGTTACTGATTTATTGGAAAATTTAAAATGCCGTCCGACTCTCTCTTGAACAAGGTAAGTTTGGGAAAATGAGTTAAATATAAGAAACTATATAAAATACTGTTAAAAACCCAGCCTATGTCACGGTAACATATATTGAGCGAGTTTCTTTTATATATTTTTTTAAAACTCATTTTCCCAAACTTACTCAAGAAAGTCGAGCGCCATTTTTAATTTTCCAATACATCTGTAAACACTGCATGTTTTTCGAGCTGAATAAACATGTTACAGTAAATAAAAACGCTAAAAAATTATCCAGTTAGGTAGAAAAGTAACTTATCTTTCTTTTGATAACATTTATTTATTATATATTTGTTTTTTGACAACTTTTTCAAATAGCATTTTGACTTGATAAAACAATTCGAAATAAAAATTTATTTTTGTTTTAATTCAATTGTTCTTTATTATGCAATAATTAAAAAAAAAACAGTTCGAAATATATTAAATATTAAAAAAGAAATTGTTTATGGTCGCTTTGATAGAAAAAAAAAAAAAGACACCTATGTCGGCCCGCTGCCACAAATCCGGAATAGAGGCATGTGAATCGGAAGAGGCATAAGCAGAATCAGGGAGACATCTGATACAGGAGAACCAATTTTTTTTTTTTTTTGTCAGAGACATACTTTTTTTTAATTAATATTTTTTTATTTCTAATTTCCGCACACAAACAAACATACGAAAAAAAAAAAATTGCACGCAAATTTGCACATACACGCACCGATACAAACCTGATAAGGTTTTCAGTATTTTTTTTTTTTTTTTTTTGCCAAGAGAAATGGATGGATTTTTAATTAATCTTTTTCTTTTAGTGGATTAAAAATATAATTTTTCTGAATTCGTGTAAATCTGGGCTCATTTATTTTTTTTCTTTAGAAAAAAAAAAAGCCGGTTTTATTAGCTATTTTTAGCTACTTCTCTTTCGCCAATTTTGGCTATTTTTAGCCATTTTTTCTTCATTTCCCTCGACGTGCTATTAAAAAGAAGTCTTTAGAAAGTTTATTTCGTTAGATTTGAAAAAATATCTGATGTTTGGTCATAGTCGTTCCGCTCCGAGGTTTTTTCTTATGAAGTCTGGTCATCTTATTTTGTACCTAAAAATACAAAAAGAAAAAAATAAATAAATAAAACAGAATTATATATCAAAGAGTCCAAATAAATGTGTAGTTTAGAGGCGTAAAATTTTTGGCAGACAAACATTCACAAAAACTATTTATTTTTTATATAGAACACATTATTAGATCCAAAGGCTGAAATAAAACCAGAAACAAAATTCAATCGAGGCCGCCATATTGCTTTTAAAATAAAACTAGCTCCAAAACTATTTGTCTCTGCTAATTTTCCTTGCAATATTCGTTTTCAGCATACCTGAACAAACTGAGGTATGGCCCCTTTCATAAGCCGCATATTAAAAATGTTCAAACATGGTCGCCAGTGATTTACATTTTAAAATACACGTATTAATAAAACTAGCTCCAAAACTATCTGTTTCTGCTAATTTTCCTTGCGATATTCGTTTTCAGCATACCTGAACAAACTGAGGTATGGCCCCTTTCATAAGCCGCATGTTTAAACTGTTCAAACATGGTCGCCAGTGATTTACATTTCAAAATACACGTATTAATAAAACTAGCTCCAAAACTATTTGTCTCTGCTAATTTTCCTTGTGATATTCGTTTTCAGCATACCTGAACAAACTGAGGTATGGCCCCTTTCATAAGCCGCATGTTAAAACTGTTCAAACATGGTCGCCAGTGATTTACATTTCAAAATACATGTATTAATAAAACTAGCTCCAAAACTATTTGTCTCTGCTAATTTTCCTTGCGATATTCGTTTTCAGCATACCTGAACAAACTGAGGGTTCGCCCCTTTCATATGTCGCCTGTTCAACCATGGTCGCCAGTGATTTCTGAATGAGAGGCATCTCAGCGTGTATTCAATTGAAAATTTCTAAGTCCAAACAAGAGGGGATGTAGGTATTGGTAGATGAGAAAAAAAAAACAGTTCAGCATTAAAAAGGCCAAATTTGGCTTTAAAAAGGCCAATCTATCGAATAAAAAATTATAAATACTATTTATCTATATATATAAAAGCGAAAATGTATGTATGTATGTATGTTTGTGTGTCTGGTAAAAACTTTTGACAAACGCAACAAAAATTCACAAACTTGGTATCATATTAAAACCCGACCCTCTGGAAGAGAAATATCGAAAAATTAGCCCAAAAGGACCATCAGAAGTGCGTTGAGCACAAAAACAACAAAAAAAAGAGTATATAATCTAATAGGCCCCGTGCGTGCTATAGGTCAATCTCCAACGTCTGTCCCATCGCCTCGGTGTTGCATCCCTGTTTACAAGTACTTTAATGGGATGTGCTCTCATGAACCCATAGCACTTATACCAGTGCCCGGAAAACTTGTCCCGGGAAAACTCGTCTCCGGAAAAACCGTACCCGGAAAACTCGAACCGTTCAGTTTGTTCAGGTATGCTGAAAACGAATATCGCAAGGAAAATTAGCAGAGAAAAATAGTCTTGGAGCTAGTTTTATTAATGCGTGCATTTTGAAATGTAAATCACTGGCGACCATGTTTGAACAGGCGGCATATGAAAGGGGCAAAACCTCAGTTTGTTCAGGTATGCTGAAAACGAATATCGCAAGGAAAATTAGCACAGACAGACGAATAGTTTTCGAGATATTAATGCGTGTATTTGGAAATGTAAATCACTGGCGACCATGTTTGAGCAGGCGGTGTATGAAAGTGGCCAACCCTCAGTTTGTTCAGGTATGCTGAAAACGAATATCGCAAGGAAAATTAGCAGAGACAAATAGTTTTGGAGCTAGTTTTATTAATGGGTGTATTTTGAAATGTAAATCACTGGCGACCCTGTTTGAACAGTTTAACCAGGCGGTGTATGAAAGGGGCCAACCCTCAGTTTGTTCAGGTATGCTGAAAACGAATATCGCAAGGAAAATTAGCAGAGATAAATAGTTTTGGAGCTAGTTTTATTAATGCGTGTATTGTGAAATGTAAATCACTGGCGACCATGTTTGAACAGGCGGCATATGAAAGGTGCCAACCCTCAGTTTGTTCATGTATGCTGAAAACGAATATCGCAAGGAAAATTAGCAGAGACAAATAGTTTTGGAGCTAGTTTTATTAATGGGTGTATTTTGAAATGTAAATCACTGGCGACCCTGTTTGAACAGTTTAACCAGGCGGTGTATGAAAGGGGCCAACCCTCAGTTTGTTCAGGTATGCTGAAAACGAATATCGCAAGGAAAATTAGCAGAGATAAATAGTTTTGGAGCTAGTTTTATTAATGCGTGTATTGTGAAATGTAAATCACTGGCGACCATGTTTGAACAGGCGGCATATGAAAGGTGCCAACCCTCAGTTTGTTCATGTATGCTGAAAACGAATATCGCAAGGAAAATTAGCAGACACAAATAGTTTTGGAGCTAGTTTTATTAATGCGTGTATTTTGAAATGTAAATCACTAGTGACCATGTTTGAACAGTTTTAACAGGCGGCTTATGAAAGGGGCCAACCCTCAGTTTGTTCAGGTATGCTGAAAACGAATATCGCAAGGAAAATCAGCACAGACTGACTATAGACTCACCATCAAAGTATTGAAATATTTTTTATTTTATAAAGGAATTACTACTTATCAAGCCCCAGAGGCCACTCGAGGATAAGGGTTAAAGTGTGTACATACAGTAGTCAATGGACAATATCATAGTAATCGTTAGAAGTGTAAATTTGGTAAATTGGATTATTTAAGAGGAACGGCTCATCAAGAACTTGTTTACATTGGACTTGAAGACGACGAAATAAAAATATAAAGTTGAAAGAACTAGCGAAAAGTATCATTTTAACGATGCATTTCAAATCGTAAACTGCCTGTTTACATTTTTTTTAACATTTTTCAAAGATAATAAAAAGTGTAAAAAAAAAAGCAAACCTTTAGAATCCTAAAAAGATCTCCCGGGAGCATTTTTGCAACATGAAAAATATACAAACCAAAATAAAGAGAGGAGGCAACCCTGCTCAAAAATATGGTTTATTACATCGCCTAAAAAAAGAAGAAGAATCGGGGGCTCCGTGGGCAAGTAAATTGTTTTCTTTTTTCTAACTTGGTTTTAAAAAGTTTTTATTGCTAACATTTATTTTCATAAACTCTAACCACACCTCACAACCCTAACCCGGCCGGCCGGGGAAAAACGTTTTTATTTTTTTAAATTTTGGTGAATACGACAACACACATACGCACGCATGTACACACATACACACACACACACGCACGCACACATAAGCATATCGCTTGTCACCAAGCTAAAGAAGAGAGAGAGAGAGTGGGGGAAGGAGAGAAAGGATCGTACGTGCCGGGGTCAAACAGAAGTTAAATGAAATCGATTATAAATCGCTCGACAAAGTTGTGTCTGAACTTTTTATTCTATGAAACTTAAGATTAATAAAACGAAATAATCGTGACCCGTGGAAATTTCATGGCGAATATTTCGCATTCAATAAGAACAAAACGAAAAAGTAGTGAACAAATAAATATATAAGAAAATGAATGTTACCAAAGGCAAGATAAGTTACTCTTCTGCCTACCTAGATCACATTTTTGTTGTTTTAACTTATTTTAAAACGTTTATTTAACACAAACAAAAGTAGCGCACGGTTTTAAGTTAGAACAATAAAGAAGTGTCTGACATTTTACAGACATCTTGTGAGACTCGATAATCGCTCCAAACTCGAAAATTAAGCAAAATACTGGTAGGAACACATCCAATAAATGTCAGCAAACGTTCGAACATGTTTTCTTTTTCACATTAGCGAAACACTTATGAGAGAAAAAGCGAAAATGAGAAGCAAACACAAATGAAGAAGTCGGTTTTTATCGTTGAGCACAAAAACAACTAAAAAAAGAGTATCTAATCTAATAGGCCCCGTGCGTGCTATAGGTCAATCCCCAACGTCTGTCCCATCGCCTCAGTGTTGCATCCCTGTTTACAAGTACTTTAATGGGATGTGCTCTCATGAACCCATAGCACTTATACCAGTGCCCGGAAAACTTGTCCCGGGAAAACTCGTCTCCGGAAAAACCGTACCCGGAAAACTCGAACCGTCAGTTTGTTCAGGTATGCTAAAAACGAATATCGCAAGGAAAATTAGCAGAGAAAAATAGTCTTGGAGCTAGTTTTATTAATGCGTGTATTTTGAAATGTAAATCACTGGCGACCATGTTTGAACAGGCGGCATATGAAAGGGGCAAACCCTCAGTTTGTTCAGGTATGCTGAAAACGAATATCGCAAGGGAAATTAGCACAGACAGACGAATAGTTTTCGAGATATTAATGCGTGTATTTGGAAATGTAAATCACTGGCGACCATGTTTGAGCAGGGTGTGAATGAAAGGGGCCAACCCTCAGTTTGTTCATGTATGCTGAAAACGAATATCGCAAGGAAAATTAGCAGAGACAAATAGTTTTGGAGCTAGTTTTATTAATGCGCGTATTTTGAAATGTAAATCACTGGCGACCCTGTTTGAACAGTTTAACCAGGCGGTGTATGAAAGGGGCCAACCCTCAGTTTGTTCAGGTATGCTGAAAACGAACATCGCAAGGAAAATTAGCAGAGATAAATAGTTTTGGAGCTAGTTGTATTAATGCGTGTATTGTGAAATGTAAATCACTGGCGACCATGTTTGAAAAGGCGGCATATGAAAGGTGCCAACCCTCAGTTTTTTCATGTATGCTGAAAACGAATATCACAAGGAAAATTAGCAGAGACAAATAGTTTTGGAGCTAGTTTTATTAATGCGTGTATTTTGAAATGTAAATAACTAGTGACCATGTTTGAACAGTTTTAACAGGCGGCTTATGAAAGGGGCCAACCCTCAGTTTGTTCAGGTATGCTGAAAACGAATATCGCAAGGAAAATTAGCAGAGACAAATAGTGTTGGAGCTAGTTTTATTAATGCGTGTATTTTGAAATGTAAATCACTGGCGACCATGTTTGAACAGGCGGCATATGAGGGGGGCCAACCCTCAGTTTGTTCAGGTATGCTGAAAACGAATATCGCAAGGAAATTAGCAGAGACAAATAGTGTTGGAGCTAGTTTTATTAATGCGTGTATTTTGAAATGTAAATCACTGGCGACCCTGTTTAACAGTTTAACCAGGCGGTGTATGAAAGGGGCCAACCCTCAGTTTGTTCAGGTATGCTGAAAACGAACATCGCAAGGAAAATTAGCAGAGATAAATAGTTTTGGAGCTAGTTTTATTAATGCGTGTATTGTGAAATGTAAATCACTGGCGACCATTTTTGAACAGTTTGAACAGGCGGCGTATGAAAGGGGCAACCCTCAGTTTGTTCAGGTATGCTGAAAACGAATATCGCAGCAGAACTTAAAACACTTGTTCAGGTAGGTAGAAGAGTAACTTATCTTGCCTTTTGGTAACATTTATATATTATATATTTGTTTGTTTTTTTTTAACTTTTACGCTTTGTTGTCTTAACTCCGAAGGATTAACCTTAGAATTTCCACAGGTCTCCTTAGTTAAAACGAATTATTTCGCAGTTCAAATTGCCGTGAAATAAACAAATCTGACTGACACAGGATTTGCCATTTCCGGTTGTCGCCGCCGACAACGCTCTTATATTTACAATCGAAAGCGTCGCCAAGTTCGTTCGTCGCTGTGTCTGGGTGTGTGTAGGAGTGGGGGCAAAGTTGTAACATTCAATACATAAAATCAACAGCTTTAATTTCTATGAATCGTCATTCGCGTATCGGTGCGAAGTCGAGTGTCGGCGTTCTTGTCTTGTTGAAGTAAGTTTTTTTAACACAGTTGAGTTGGAAATGGATTTCTGCACGTGCATGGCTGGACGATAAGGATAACAATACAAATAACAATAATTATTATCTTCAAGTCTCTTCTTAAAGGGGCATTCGGCTACGAAGTTACAACTAGCTAATCGACACTCGACACTGTCAATGAGTTATGCGAAACAGACGGACTCTTCCGCTGTATCAAAGTTATTAAGTGTGGTTAGACTGAAACTCATTAAAGCCAGTAATCTAAGTTTCAACTAGCTAATAGACATTCGGCACTTTCAATGAGTTATGCGATCACCGCCACTTGTCCAAAAACGGACTGTTCCGCTGTATCACAGTTATTAAGGGTGGTTAGAGTGTAACTCATCAGAGCCAGTAACCTAACTTACAACTAGCTAGTCAACATTCGACACTGTCATTGAGTTATGCGATACACTGCTAATTGTCCAGAGACGGACTGTTCTACTGTATCACAGTTGTAAAGGATGGTTAGACTAAAACTCATAAGAGCCAGTAATCTAATTTACAACTACCTTATCGACAGTAGACACTTTCACTGAGTTTACGTGTGTGTGTGTGTCTTTTTGTGTGTGTGTGGTTCGTTAACATTCGGACTGTCCATTTTAAAATCGTTCGGGTATGCTGAAAACGAATATCGCAAGGCACAGACAAATAGTTTTCGAGATACTAATGCGTATATTTCGAGATACTAATGCGTATATTTTGAAATGTAAATCATTGGCGACCATGTTTGAACAGGCGGCATATGAAAGGGGCAAACCATCAGTTTGTTCAGGTATGCTGAAAACGAATATCGCAAGGAAAATTAGCAAACACAGACAGAGTTTATTTTGGGAGCTAGTTTTATTAATGCGTGTATTTTTAAATGTAAATCCTTGGCGACCCTGTTTGAACAGGTGACATATGAACGGGTGCAACCATCAGTTTTTCAGGTATGCTGAAAACGAATATCGCAAAGAAAATTAGCAGAGACAGACAGACTACTAGTTTTGGAGCTAGTTTTAATTATGCGTGTATTTTGAAATGTAAATCACTGGCGACCATGTTTGAACAGGCGGCATATGAAAGGGGGCAACCCTCAGTTTGTTCAGGTATGCTAATAACGAATATCGCAAGGAAAATTAGCACAGACAGACGAATAGTTTTCGATATAGTAATACGTGTGTTTTGAAATGTAAATCACTGGCGACCATGTCTGAACAGGTGGCATATGAAAGGGGCAAACCCTCTTTTTGTTTCAGGTATGCTGAAAACGAATATCGCAGGGAAAATGAGCACAGACAAATACTGTTGTAGCTAGTTTTATTAATGCGTGTATTTTGAAATGTAAATCACTGGCGAGCATGTTTGAACAGGTGATATATGAACGGGGGCAACCATCAGTTTTTCAGGTATGCTGAAAACGAATATCGCAAGGAAAATTAGCAGAGACAGACAGACTACTAGTTTTGGAGCTAGTTTTATTAATGCGTGTATTTTGAAATGTAAATCACTGGCGACCATGTTTAAACAGGCGGCATATGAAAGGGGCCAACCCTCAGTGTGTTCAGGTATGCTGAAAACGAATATCGCAAGGAAAATCAGCACAGACTGACTATAGATTCACCATCAAAGTAGTGAAATATTTTTTTTTATTTTATATAGGAATCACTACTTATCAAGTCCCAGAGGCCACTCGAGGATAAGGGTTAAAGTGTGTACAGTAGTCAATGGACAATATCATAGTAATCGTTAGAAGCTTAAATTTGGTAAATTGGATTATTTAAGAGGAACGGCTCATCAAGAACTTATTTACATAGGACTTGAAGACGACGAAATAAAAATATAAAGTTGAAAGAACTATCATTTTAATGATGCATTTCAAATCGTAAACTGCCTGTTTACATTTTATTTTATATTTTTCGAAGATAATAAAAAGTGTAAAAAAAAGAAAACCTATAGAATCCTAAAAAAGATCTCCCGGGAGCATTTTTGCAACATGAAAAATATACAAACCAAAATGAAGAGAGGAGGCAACCCTACTCAAAAATATGGTTTATTACATCGCCTAAAAAAAGAAGAAGAATCGGGGGCTCCGTGGGCAAGTAAATTGTTTTCTTTTTTCTAACTTGGTTTTAAAAAGTTTTTATTGCTAACATTTATTTTCATAAACTCTAACCACACCTCACAACCCTAATCCGGCCGGTCGGGAAAAAAGTTTTTATTTTTTTAAATTTTGGTGAAACCGACAACACACACACACACACACACACACACACACACACACACACACACGCACGTACACACATACACGCACGCACGCACACATAGGCATCGCTTCTTGTCACCAAGCTGAAGAAGAGAGAAAGTGGGGGAAGGGGAGTAAGGGTCGTGTTCTGTGCACTGCACGTGCCGGGGTCAAACAGAAGTTAAATAAATGGCTCGACAAAGTTGTGTCTGAACTTTTTATTCTATGAAACTTAAGATTAATAAAACGAAATAATCGTGACCCGTGGAAATTCCACGGCGAATATTTCGCATTCAAGAGAACAAAACGAAAAAGTAGTGAACAAATAAATATATAAGAAAATGAATGTTACCAAAGGCAAGAAAAGTTACTCTTCTACCTACCTAGATCACATGTTTGTTGTTTTAACTTATTTTAAAACGTTTATTTAACACAAACAAAAGTAGCGCACGGTTTTAAGTTAGAACAATAAAGAAGTGTCTGACATTTTACAGACATCTTGTGAGACTCGATAATCGCTCCAAACTCGAAAATTAAGCAAAATACTGGTAGGAACACATCCAATAAATGTCAGCAAACGTTCGAACATGTTTTCTTTTTCACATTAGCGAAACACTTATGAGAGAAAAAGCGAAAATGAGAAGCAAACACAAATGAAGAAGTCGGTTTTTATCGTTGAGCACAAAAACAACAAAAAAAAAGAGTATCTAATCTAATAGGCCCCGTGCGTGCTATAGGTCAATCTCCAACGTCTGTCCCATCGTCTCAGTGTTGCATCCCTGTTTACAAGTACTTTAATGGGATGTGCTCTCATGAACCCATAGCATTTATACCAGTGCCCGGAAAACTTGTCCCGGGAAAACTCGTCTCTGGAAAAATCGTACCCGGAAAACTCGAACCGTTCAGTTTGTTCAGGTATGCTGAAAACGAATATCGCAAGGAAAATTAGCAGAGAAAAATAGTCTTGGAGCTAGTTTTATTAATGCATGTATTTGGAAATGTAAATCACTGGCGACCATGTTTGAAGAGGCGGCATATGAAAGGTTCCAACCCTCAGTTTGTTCAGGTATGCTGAAAACGAATATCGCAAGGAAAATTCGCACAGACAAATAGTTTTGGAGCTAGTTTTATTAATGCGTGTATTTGGAAATGTAAATCACTGGCGACCATGTTTGAACAGTTTAACCAGGCGGCGTATGAAAGGAGCCAACCCTCAGTTTGTTCAGGTATGCTGAAAACGAATATCGCAAGGAAAATTAGCAGAGAGTTTTTGAGCTAGTTTTATTAATGCGTGTATTTTGAAATGTAAATCACTGATGGCCATGTTTGAACAGGCGGCATATGAAAGGGGGCAACCATCAGTTTGTTTAGGTATGCTGAAAACGAATATCGCAAGGAAAATTAGCAGAGATAAATAGTTTTGGAGCTAGTTTTATTAATGCATGTATTTGGAAATGTAAATCACTGGCGACCATGTTTGAACAGTTTAACCAGGGGGTGTATTAAAGGGGCCAACCCTCAGTTTGTTCAGGTATGCTGAAAACGAATATCGCAAGGAAAATTAGCAGAGACAAATAGTTTTGGAGCTAGTTTTATTAATGCGTGTATTTTGAAATGCAAATCACTGGCGACCATGTTTAAACATGCGGCGTATGAAAGGGGCCAACCCTCAGTTTGTTCAGATATGCTGAAAACGAATATCGCAAGGAAAATTAGCACAGACAGACAGACAAATCGTTTTCGAGATATTAATGCGTGTATTTTGAAATGTAAAGTAAAATAGATGGCCCATCAAGCCAGAAATAAATTAATGACAGTTTAAAGGCTTCAAAATCGCTTTCGAATTGACTATGACATGATCGTGATTTTCTCATAATATTCAACATCAACTGTCGATTTATTCGTCGCATTAACTCGCATCCTAGACTTGATTTAACCCGTGAGTGTCGACTCATAAATCAATCGAAATATAAATATAGAAAAAAAAATTATTATTTGTAAATTTAAATCCAGCCGAGAATGGTTTATGTAAGATGACTAAACCTCCCCCCCTCTCTCTCTCTCTCTCTCTCTCTCTCTCTCTCTCTCTCTCTCTCTCTCTCTCTCTTTAGCTTCT
>NW_027633169.1:125000-185000 GCF_053919585.1 Euprymna scolopes
GTTTTTATATAGTGCCCCTCCTTTCGGGAGTTCATCACCTCGCTGCCCAGACGAGAGCTTTCTCCGGTGGAACCTCTTTTTTTTTCTTTTTTTTATTTTACTTTCCAGTTTAATGGCGAACGAACAGTCACCAGCAAGTGGTCTGCACCGACAGGAAGATGAGTATAGTATCACCCTTTCTTCTTTTTATTTCGATTTCAGTCTTTGTGATTTGATAATTTAATTTAACTGTTTCCATTGTTCCAGCTTTCACACAGCAGTAGATTATCAACACTATAAATATCATCTCTTTTTTATAGATTGGAACAAGCAATGAAACCTAGCAGCATCACCGTTCCTGTCTGCCACATGTCTTGTGCACTTTGAATCCAGTATTTCTTTCTTTGCGTTCAAGCACATCTGGGTACAATCAAACTGCGTATGATGTATGTCTATCTGTTTCTTCCAACATTAGCATCTCGAAGTCTTGACAGCAATCATTGTCATAGAAGTAGAGTAAGTATTCTTTTTCTTTCCTTCTGTGTGTATATCTTTGTAATTTCAGGTACTCCTCTTGATCATGATGGAATTCTACTATCAGCTATTGTGAGAATTATGTGCATTGGAAAAAACAACTGAATCCAGCAGCATCACCTATCCTAGCTGCCACATGTTTCCTGTAGTTACAGAAGTCCTCAAGTAAGTGTTTCTTTCTTTGTGTACATGCACATCTGGGTAAAATCAAATTCTAAACTATTAGCTTTATTTAAATGAATGCAGTTCTGCTTGTATTTCTTCTCATCAGCTAACTTATGCAACTACAAAAAAAAAGTAGTACATGGGTGTTTGATCATAACCAGAAAGTTAAATATATCATTAAAAAAAAAAAGTTTTTAAATTATTAAAAAAAAGAAGTTTTTAAATTATTAAAAGGAAAAAAATCATCACAGTAAAAATTATATATATGTAACAAAGAACACAAACAAACATGAAATTGCCATGAGTTTCAGCAAGAAGCAGAAAAGAGAAAAAGTGGAGATAACACCTGGGAAGTAACAGGTAAGAATTTTCTTTATTTCTTATCTCAACTAGCGCATAGATTTTTTTCAAATATACATTAAAAAAAATTACCCAAGTCAAACAATTGATGGAAAAACTAAGCATTAAAGTTCAATTAAGCATAAAAAAAATAAATTCTAATAATTATGTAATCTATATACAAATTGCCTCCCTTGAATATATATATATATATATATACATATTCAAGGGAGACCATTGGTATATAGATCACATAATAATTAGAAGTTATTTTTTTAATTGAAATATATATATATATTCAAGGGAGACAATTTGTATATATATCATATAATTATTTGAAGTTATTTTTTAATTCAAATATATATATATATATATATATATATATTTATTTATTTATTTCAATTAAAAAAATAACTTCTAATAATTGTTATCTATATTCACATAGTCTTCCTTGATTATATATATATATATTCAAGGGAGACAATTTGTATAAAGATCACATAATTATTAGAAGTTATTTTTTTTAATTTAAATAAATAAATAAATATATATATTCAAGGGAGACAATTTGTATATAGATCAGATAATTATTAGAATTATTTTTTTAAATTGAAATAAATACATTTATATATATATATATATATATATATATATATATATATATATATATATATACTAGCATGGGTTACTGGCGTAGCCCCGGTGTTTAGCGGTGTATGCTGCCCCCCTCCCCAACAAAAAAGAAAGCAAAGAAACGGTTAATTTTTTAAAACTTGACCCCTATTATGAACCCTTAAAATTTATTGTTTTGGGCTCCAAATGAGATATTAAGTTAGATCCATGTCCAAGGAAACTATATGTAAAATTTCAAGTGTTTAGACCCATAATTGTCGGAGGAGATTTGTAGGGTTCTCAAAGGCCAAATCATTGAAGTTTGACCCCTCAATCGCCAAATTTCTGTCCAAGTACCAATCACATAGATTTTCCAAAATCTCAGTACCCTTTTTATCAAAATTTGGAATATGTAGACTAAAATTGACAGAAATGTACACACAGACAGACATATTCAATTCTATAGATAGATAGATAGATAAATAATGAGAGACAGAAAGATAAATATATACAATGATTAATGAATTAGTAGAGATAGTTGTTAAATTTTTGGAAATATGTATGGCAATTTGATGGTAAGACTTAGAGCTAACTGTTAATATTTAAAATATATACACAGAAATTCAAATGACAGGACTTATATGTAGAGTGCTCAATACATCAGTAGAGCAAGGTAATAAGTTAAAAAAAATGTATACGTCAATTTAGATAACCACAATTTTTTTGGTATTCTTGCGTGAATATGACATAATGTAATATAAATTTTAATAATTTTATTCTAAATGTTATGATTCTCAATGAAAAATCTAAAATGTCAATATATATATATATATATATATATACATATATATACATATATATATATATTTCAATAAAAAGAATAACTTCTAATAATTATGTCATCTATATAACAATTGTCTCCCTTGAACATATATAGATTATATATATATATTAAATATATATATTTATATATATATATATATATATATATATATATATATATATATTTATTACAAAAAATAACTTCTAATAATTATGTGATCTATATTAAAATTGTCTCCCTTGAATATATATATATATATATATATATATATATATATTATTTCAATAAAAAAAATAAGGTCTAATAAAAATTACAAATTGTCCCCCTGTAATATATATATATATATATATATATACATATATTTACTTATTTCAATAAAAAAATAACTTCTGATAATTATATGATCTATATACAAATTGTCTCCCTTTTTTTAGCACTATTTAAAGTGTAATTATTAAATAAAAATCTAAATAAAATGTCTTTATTGCTCTATGTCTTATTGAGCACTCTTATATAACTCTGGTTAAATCTTAATGTTTACTTATCCTGTAATAAAATAAACGTTTTATAATATCAGCTCTGTCTAGTTTTGAGCACTATTTTAAAGTGTTATTATTAAGTAAAAATCTAAATAACATGACTTTATTGTTCTATGTCTCATTGATTGAATTGAAATAAATAAATATATATATATATATATATATTTACTTCAATTAATAAAAATAACTTCTAATTATTATATGATCTATATCAAATTGTATCCCTTGAATATATATATATATATATACATATATATATATATTTATTTATTTCAATAAAAAAAAACTTCTAATAATTATGTGATCTATATACAAATTGTCTCCCTTGAATATATATACATATAGATTATATAATATATATGTATTTCAATTAAAAAAATAACTTCTAATAATTATGTGATTTATATATTTACCAATGATTCTTGCATGTGCTCCATAGTTTTATATAGCTGTGTAGTAAATTTAAAAATTGCTTTGTTTAATTATACAAGACGATTTTACTTTAAGAGTGTTCAATGCATTTATAGAGCTTTGTAGTAAGAGTTGGAAACATTTTGGCAATTATTTTAGACAAATCTACTTCCAGAGTGCTCAATATATTAGTAGAGCTAAATAAAACATTTGAGAAACAGATATGGCATTTCAACTGCATAAATTTATTTTGACAGAGTTCAATACGTTAGTAGAGCTAAATATAGACTTTCAAAAAACGTATGGCAATTCAGCTACACGAATATACTTAAGAGTGCTCAATACATTAGTAGACGAAAGAATAAAATTCAGAAAACATGAAGAGCTCTGCAGTATGTTTTGAAAACCTAAATGTCAATATGTAAGTATAGATATACTGTAAGTGTTTAATATATATATATATATATATATATATATATATATATATATATATGACAAGTATTTAAAACAAGTTTCTTATTTGAGTGCCTAATATATTTGAGAGCTCTATGGTAACTTTATAAAACATATTTCAAAATTATGTTAGATAAATTGTCTTTGAGAGTGCTCATTTCTAAGTAGAGCTCTGTAGAAAATTTTTGAGACATGTTCAGCAATTTAAGTTCATATGAGTTAATAAATAGAGCTATATAGTGACTTGTGCAAACTTATATGGCACTTATCCTAGACAAGTTAACTCTTGTAGCTGTGCAATACGTAAGTAGAGTTCTGCATTAGTTTTGGGGTATGGTTCTCACTTTATTAGGGCAATAACTTGGACACATTATACTATGGACAAATCCATTGAGGACAACCAAAGGTAACGTGTTTTTTCCACTCTGCTGAATAAGACTCATCCGTCTTGGTTCACTCTTGGGACATTAAAACAAAAAAGGTGAAGAATTAAAAAAAGAATGCAAAAATGTAAATGTCTTTGCAACTCATTCATTTTCACTTTCATAACACAAAAACATCTGTAAAAACTTGATAAAAGAATGCACAAACAATAAAATACAACTTTGCTGTCTTGGAATCTGAAATCAGTAGAAACTTCCCCTACTGAAATTCCTGCACACCTCAAAAAAAAAAAAAAAGAAAGAAAAAAGAATCCTTCCCAATGCAATACTTTTCAAGCAATTACAGCGTCAGACTTGGTACTGCAATGACTCTGTAAACTGAAAAAAATATACATAATAAAAAATGTTAAGCAAAATTGATTCATGTTAACACCTCTCCCAACACCACAGATTAACTACAAAAATACTTGATAAAGCAAAACACAATTACAAATGTGTATGAAAAAAATAAAAATAAAAAAAATAAAAAAAATCAACCAAGCAATGGCTCATGCTTTCCTGGTGTTTGATGGAATGTGAGTAGGCATACAGCCTGGATAATTTTCCAAGGTAAGTGATGATATTCATCATTATTGTCTTTTTGGATTAGTTCAGATATATCTCATAACTATAATTGTTTTATGTATATATTTATATGTCTAGATGTTATGTGTGCTATTTGCATGTTCCCTATAGAAAAAAAGCTACATAAAATCTACAAGTGTATTCTGATGTAAAATTAACCAGTAAAAACAATGCTTGTGTTCCTGATATACAAACTATTTCCTATTAGCATATAAGTTGAATCATGAAATGTATCTCCCTTGCCTGTCTCTCTTTATACCTCTGTATTTATCTAGATCTGTCTATCTCCCTTTTCTTATTCTTTATCCCTATTCCCCGTCTTGCTATCCCAGGTAACAGTAGGCGTCGATGAGGCACATCCAGACGCAAACCTACACGGTGCAGAGAAAGGACAGAAAAAAACTAAGTCCCGATGTGCCTAGCAGATTAGAAGGCATTTTGCTACCCCTACATGCACCCAACATGGCAGTAGGCGTCGATCGGGCACTTCCAGACACTTACTTACACTGTTTTGAACTTAGAGATTTCAATTGAATACTACTTGACATGTGTTGGTCTAGTAGCTCCTCATCTACCTATACCTACGTCCACCCCTGTTTGGACTTAAAAAATTTTCAATTGAATACACGTTGGTCTATAAGATTGTCACCTATTTATACCTACATCCCCTCTTGTTTGGACTTAGAATTTTTTCAATTGAATACAATCTGAGAAGGCTTGGTCTATAGGATTCTAACCTATCTATACCTACATCCCCTCTTGTTTGGACTTAGAATTTTTTCAATTGAATACACGTTGAGAAGGCTTGGTCTATAGGATTCTAACCTATCTATACCTACATCCCCTCTTGTTTGGACTTAGAATTTTTTCAATTGAATACACGTTGAGAAGGCTTGGTCTATAGGATTCTAACCTATCTATACCTACATCCCCTCTTGTTTGGACTTAGAATTTTTTCAATTGAATACAATCTGAGAAGGCTTGGTCTATAGGATTCTAACCTATCAATACCTACATCCCCTCTTGTTTGGACTTAGAATTTTTTCAATTGAATACACGTTGAGAAGGCTTGGTCTATAGGATTCTAACCTATCTATACCTACATCCCCTCTTGTTTGGACTTAGAATTTTTTCAATTGAATACAATCTGAGAAGGCTTGGTCTATAGGATTCAAACCTATCTATACCTACATCCCCTCTTGTTTGGACTTAGAATTTTTTCAATTGAATACAATCTGAGAAGGCTTGGTCTATAGGATTCTAACCTATCTATACCTACATCCCCTCTTGTTTGGACTTAGAATTTTTTCAATTGAATACACGTTGAGAAGGCTTGGTCTATAGGATTCTAACCTTTCTATACCTACATCCCCTCTTGTTTGGACTTAGAATTTTTTCAATTGAATACAATCTGAGAAGGCTTGGTCTATAGGATTCTAACCTATCTATACCTACATCCCCTCTTGTTTGGACTTAGAATTTTTTCAATTGAATACACGTTGAGAAGGCTTGGTCTATAGGATTCTAACCTATCTATACCTACATCCCCTCTTGTTTGGACTTAGAATTTTTTCAATTGAATACACGTTGAGAAGGCTTGGTCTATAGGATTCTAACCTATCTATACCTACATCCCCTCTTGTTTGGACTTAGAATTTTTTCAATTGAATACACGTTGAGAAGGCTTGGTCTATAGGATTCCAACCTATCTATACCTACATCCCCTCTTGTTTGGACTTAGAATTTTTTCAATTGAATACACGTTGAGAAGGCTTGGTCTATAGGATTCTTACCTATCTATACCTACATCCCCTCTTGTTTGGACTTAGAATTTTTTCAATTGAATACACGTTGAGAAGGCTTGGTCTATAGGATTCTAACCTATCTATACCTACATCCCCTCTTGTTTGGACTTAGAATTTTTTCAATTGAATACACGTTGAGAAGGCTTGGTCTATAGGATTCTAACCTATCTATACCTACATCCCCTCTTGTTTGGACTTAGAATTTTTTCAATTGAATACACGTTGAGAAGGCTTGGTCTATAGGATTCTTACCTATCTATACCTACATCCCCTCTTGTTTGGACTTAGAATTTTTTCAATTGAATACACGTTGAGAAGGCTTCATCTATAGGATTCTAACCTATCTATACCTACATCCCCTCTTGTTTGGACTTAGAATTTTTTCAATTGAATACACGTTGAGAAGGCTTGGTCTATAGGATTCTAACCTATCTATACCTACATCCCCTCTTGTTTGGACTTAGAATTTTTTCAATTGAATACACGTTGAGAAGGCTTGGTCTATAGGATTCTTACCTATCTATACCTACATCCCCTCTTGTTTGGACTTAGAATTTTTTCAATTGAATACACGTTGAGAAGGCTTGGTCTATAGGATTCTAACCTATCTATACCTACATCCCCTCTTGTTTGGACTTAGAATTTTTTCAATTGAATACACGTTGAGAAGGCTTGGTCTATAGGATTCTAACCTATCTATACCTACATCCCCTCTTGTTTGGACTTAGAATTTTTTCAATTGAATACACGTTGAGAAGGCTTGGTCTATAGGATTCTTACCTATCTATACCTACATCCCCTCTTGTTTGGACTTAGAATTTTTTCAATTGAATACACGTTGAGAAGGCTTGGTCTATAGGATTCTAACCTATCTATACCTACATCCCCTCTTGTTTGGACTTAGAATTTTTTCAATTGAATACACGTTGAGAAGGCTTGGTCTATAGGATTCTAACCTATCTATACCTACATCCCCTCTTGTTTGGACTTAGAATTTTTTCAATTGAATACAATCTGAGAAGGCTTGGTCTATAGGATTCTAACCTATCTATACCTACATCCCCTCTTGTTTGGACTTAGAATTTTTTCAATTGAATACACGTTGAGAAGGCTTGGTCTATAGGATTCTAACCTATCTATACCTACATCCCCTCTTGTTTGGACTTAGAATTTTTTCAATTGAATACACGTTGAGAAGGCTTGGTCTATAGGATTCTTACCTATCTATACCTACATCCCCTCTTGTTTGGACTTAGAATTTTTTCAATTGAATACACGTTGAGAAGGCTTGGTCTATAGGATTCTAACCTATCTATACCTACATCCCCTCTTGTTTGGACTTAGAATTTTTTCAATTGAATACACGTTGAGAAGGCTTGGTCTATAGGATTCTAACCTATCTATACCTACATCCCCTCTTGTTTGGACTTAGAATTTTTTCAATTGAATACACGTTGAGAAGGCTTGGTCTATAGGATTCTTACCTATCTATACCTACATCCCCTCTTGTTTGGACTTAGAATTTTTTCAATTGAATACACGTTGAGAAGGCTTGGTCTATAGGATTCTAACCTATCTATACCTACATCCCCTCTTGTTTGGACTTAGAATTTTTTCAATTGAATACACGTTGAGAAGGCTTGGTCTATAGGATTCTAACCTATCTATACCTACATCCCCTCTTGTTTGGACTTAGAATTTTTTCAATTGAATACACGTTGAGAAGGCTTGGTCTATAGGATTCTAACCTATCAATACCTACATCCCCTCTTGTTTGGACTTAGAATTTTTTCAATTGAATACAATCTGAGAAGGCTTGGTCTATAGGATTCTAACCTATCTATACCTACATCCCCTCTTGTTTGGACTTAGAATTTTTTCAATTGAATACACGTTGAGAAGGCTTGGTCTATAGGATTCTAACCTATCAATACCTACATCCCCTCTTGTTTGGACTTAGAATTTTTTCAATTGAATACACGTTGAGAAGGCTTGGTCTATAGGATTCTAACCTATCTATACCTACATCCCCTCTTGTTTGGACTTAGAATTTTTTCAATTGAATACACGTTGAGAAGGCTTGGTCTATAGGATTCTAACCTATCTATACCTACATCCCCTCTTGTTTGGACTTAGAATTTTTTCAATTGAATACACGTTGAGAAGGCTTGGTCTATAGGATTCTAACCTATCTATACCTACATCCCCTCTTGTTTGGACTTAGAATTTTTTCAATTGAATACACGTTGAGAAGGCTTGGTCTATAGGATTCTAACCTATCTATACCTACATCCCCTCTTGTTTGGACTTAGAATTTTTTCAATTGAATACAATCTGAGAAGGCTTGGTCTATAGGATTCTAACCTATCTATACCTACATCCCCTCTTGTTTGGACTTAGAATTTTTTCAATTGAATACACGTTGAGAAGGCTTGGTCTATAGGATTCTAACCTATCTATACCTACATCCCCTCTTGTTTGGACTTAGAATTTTTTCAATTGAATACACGTTGAGAAGGCTTGGTCTATAGGATTCCAACCTATCTATACCTACATCCCCTCTTGTTTGGACTTAGAATTTTTTCAATTGAATACACGTTGAGAAGGCTTGGTCTATAGGATTCTTACCTATCTATACCTACATCCCCTCTTGTTTGGACTTAGAATTTTTTCAATTGAATACACGTTGAGAAGGCTTGGTCTATAGGATTCTAACCTATCTATACCTACATCCCCTCTTGTTTGGACTTAGAATTTTTTCAATTGAATACACGTTGAGAAGGCTTGGTCTATAGGATTCTAACCTATCTATACCTACATCCCCTCTTGTTTGGACTTAGAATTTATTTAATTGAATACACGTTGAGAAGGCTTGGTCTATAGGATTCTAACCTATCTATACCTACATCCCCTCTTGTTTGGACTTAGAATTTTTTCAATTGAATACACGTTGAGAAGGCTTGGTCTATAGGATTCTAACCTATCTATACATACATCCCCTCTTGTTTGGACTTAGAATTTTTTCAATTGAATACAATCTGAGAAGGCTTGGTCTATAGGATTCTAACCTATCAATACCTACATCCCCTCTTGTTTGGACTTAGAATTTTTTCAATTGAATACACGTTGAGAAGGCTTGGTCTATAGGATTCTAACCTATCTATACCTACATCCCCTCTTGTTTGGACTTAGAATTTTTTCAATTGAATACAATCTGAGAAGGCTTGGTCTATAGGATTCAAACCTATCTATACCTACATCCCCTCTTGTTTGGACTTAGAATTTTTTCAATTGAATACAATCTGAGAAGGCTTGGTCTATAGGATTCTAACCTATCTATACCTACATCCCCTCTTGTTTGGACTTAGAATTTTTTCAATTGAATACACGTTGAGAAGGCTTGGTCTATAGTATTCCAACCTATCTATACCTACATCCCCTCTTGTTTGGACTTAGAATTTTTTAAATTGAATACAATCTGAGAAGGCTTGGTCTATAGGATTCTAACCTATCTATACCTACATCCCCTCTTGTTTGGACTTAGAATTTTTTCAATTGAATACACGTTGAGAAGGCTTGGTCTATAGGATTCTAACCTATCTATACCTACATCCCCTCTTGTTTGGACTTAGAATTTTTTCAATTGAATACAATCTGAGAAGGCTTGGTCTATAGGATTCTAACCTATCTATACCTACATCCCCTCTTGTTTGGACTTAGAATTTTTTCAATTGAATACACATTGAGAAGGCTTGGTCTATAGGATTCTAACCTATCTATACCTACATCCCCTCTTGTTTGGACTTAGAATTTTTTCAATTGAATACACGTTGAGAAGGCTTGGTCTATAGGATTCTAACCTATCTATACCTACATCCCCTCTTGTTTGGACTTAGAATTTTTTCAATTGAATACACGTTGAGAAGGCTTGGTCTATAGGATTCTAACCTATCTATACCTACATCCCCTCTTGTTTGGACTTAGAATTTTTTTAATTGAATACAATCTGAGAAGGCTTGGTCTATAGGATTCTAACCTATCTATACCTACATCCCCTCTTGTTTGGACTTAGAATTTTTCAATTGAATACAATCTGAGAAGGCTTGGTCTATAGGATTCTAACCTATCTATACCTACATCCCCTCTTGTTTGGACTTAGAATTTTTTCAATTGAATACAATCTGAGAAGGCTTGGTCTATAGGATTTTAACCTATCTATACCTACATCCCCTCTTGTTTGGACTTAGAATTTTTTCAATTGAATACACGTTGAGAAGGCTTGGTCTATAGGATTCTAACCTATCTATACCTACATCCCCTCTTGTTTGGACTTAGAATTTTTTCAATTGAATACACGTTGAGAAGGCTTGGTCTATAGGATTCTAACCTATCTATACCTACATCCCCTCTTGTTTGGACTTAGAATTTTTTCAATTGAATACAATCTGAGAAGGCTTGGTCTATAGGATTCTAACCTATCTATACCTACATCCCCTCTTGTTTGGACTTAGAATTTTTTCAATTGAATACACGTTGAGAAGGCTTGGTCTATAGTATTCCAACCTATCTATACCTACATCCCCTCTTGTTTGGACTTAGAATTTTTTCAATTGAATACAATCTGAGAAGGCTTGGTCTATAGGATTCTAACCTATCTATACCTACATCCCCTCTTGTTTGGACTTAGAATTTTTTCAATTGAATACACGTTGAGAAGGCTTGGTCTATAGGATTCTAACCTATCTATACCTACATCCCCTCTTGTTTGGACTTAGAATTTTTTCAATTGAATACACGTTGAGAAGGCTTGGTCTATAGGATTCTAACCTATCTATACCTACATCCCCTCTTGTTTGGACTTAGAATTTTTTCAATTGAATACACGTTGAGAAGGCTTGGTCTATAGGATTCTAACCTATCTATACCTACATCCCCTCTTGTTTGGACTTAGAATTTTTTCAATTGAATACACGTTGAGAAGGCTTGGTCTATAGGATTCTAACCTATCTATACCTACATCCCCTCTTGTTTGGACTTAGAATTTTTTCAATTGAATACACGTTGAGAAGGCTTGGTCTATAGGATTCTAACCTATCTATACCTACATCCCCTCTTGTTTGGACTTAGAATTTTTTCAATTGAATACACGTTGAGAAGGCTTGGTCTATAGGATTCCAACCTATCTATACCTACATCCCCTCTTGTTTGGACTTAGAATTTTTTCAATTGAATACACGTTGAGAAGGCTTGGTCTATAGGATTCTTACCTATCTATACCTACATCCCCTCTTGTTTGGACTTAGAATTTTTTCAATTGAATACACGTTGAGAAGGCTTGGTCTATAGGATTCTAACCTATCTATACCTACATCCCCTCTTGTTTGGACTTAGAATTTTTTCAATTGAATACACGTTGAGAAGGCTTGGTCTATAGGATTCTAACCTATCTATACCTACATCCCCTCTTGTTTGGACTTAGAATTTTTTCAATTGAATACACGTTGAGAAGGCTTGGTCTATAGGATTCTTACCTATCTATACCTACATCCCCTCTTGTTTGGACTTAGAATTTTTTCAATTGAATACACGTTGAGAAGGCTTGATCTATAGGATTCTAACCTATCTATACCTACATCCCCTCTTGTTTGGACTTAGAATTTTTTCAATTGAATACACGTTGAGAAGGCTTGGTCTATAGGATTCTAACCTATCTATACCTACATCCCCTCTTGTTTGGACTTAGAATTTTTTCAATTGAATACACGTTGAGAAGGCTTGGTCTATAGGATTCTTACCTATCTATACCTACATCCCCTCTTGTTTGGACTTAGAATTTTTTCAATTGAATACACGTTGAGAAGGCTTGGTCTATAGGATTCTAACCTATCTATACCTACATCCCCTCTTGTTTGGACTTAGAATTTTTTCAATTGAATACACGTTGAGAAGGCTTGGTCTATAGGATTCTAACCTATCTATACCTACATCCCCTCTTGTTTGGACTTAGAATTTTTTCAATTGAATACACGTTGAGAAGGCTTGGTCTATAGGATTCTTACCTATCTATACCTACATCCCCTCTTGTTTGGACTTAGAATTTTTTCAATTGAATACACGTTGAGAAGGCTTGGTCTATAGGATTCTAACCTATCTATACCTACATCCCCTCTTGTTTGGACTTAGAATTTTTTCAATTGAATACACGTTGAGAAGGCTTGGTCTATAGGATTCTAACCTATCTATACCTACATCCCCTCTTGTTTGGACTTAGAATTTTTTCAATTGAATACAATCTGAGAAGGCTTGGTCTATAGGATTCTAACCTATCTATACCTACATCCCCTCTTGTTTGGACTTAGAATTTTTTCAATTGAATACACGTTGAGAAGGCTTGGTCTATAGGATTCTAACCTATCTATACCTACATCCCCTCTTGTTTGGACTTAGAATTTTTTCAATTGAATACACGTTGAGAAGGCTTGGTCTATAGGATTCTAACCTATCTATACCTACATCCCCTCTTGTTTGGACTTAGAATTTTTTCAATTGAATACACGTTGAGAAGGCTTGGTCTATAGGATTCTTACCTATCTATACCTACATCCCCTCTTGTTTGGACTTAGAATTTTTTCAATTGAATACACGTTGAGAAGGCTTGGTCTATAGGATTCTAACCTATCTATACCTACATCCCCTCTTGTTTGGACTTAGAATTTTTTCAATTGAATACACGTTGAGAAGGCTTGGTCTATAGGATTCTAACCTATCTATACCTACATCCCCTCTTGTTTGGACTTAGAATTTTTTCAATTGAATACAATCTGAGAAGGCTTGGTCTATAGGATTCTAACCTATCTATACCTACATCCCCTCTTGTTTGGACTTAGAATTTTTTCAATTGAATACACGTTGAGAAGGCTTGGTCTATAGGATTCTAACCTATCAATACCTACATCCCCTCTTGTTTGGACTTAGAATTTTTTCAATTGAATACACGTTGAGAAGGCTTGGTCTATAGGATTCTAACCTATCTATACCTACATCCCCTCTTGTTTGGACTTAGAATTTTTTCAATTGAATACACGTTGAGAAGGCTTGGTCTATAGGATTCTAACCTATCTATACCTACATCCCCTCTTGTTTGGACTTAGAATTTTTTCAATTGAATACACGTTGAGAAGGCTTGGTCTATAGGATTCTAACCTATCTATACCTACATCCCCTCTTGTTTGGACTTAGAATTTTTTCAATTGAATACACGTTGAGAAGGCTTGGTCTATAGGATTCTAACCTATCTATACCTACATCCCCTCTTGTTTGGACTTAGAATTTTTTCAATTGAATACAATCTGAGAAGGCTTGGTCTATAGGATTCTAACCTATCTATACCTACATCCCCTCTTGTTTGGACTTAGAATTTTTTCAATTGAATACACGTTGAGAAGGCTTGGTCTATAGGATTCTAACCTATCTATACCTACATCCCCTCTTGTTTGGACTTAGAATTTTTTCAATTGAATACACGTTGAGAAGGCTTGGTCTATAGGATTCCAACCTATCTATACCTACATCCCCTCTTGTTTGGACTTAGAATTTTTTCAATTGAATACACGTTGAGAAGGCTTGGTCTATAGGATTCTTACCTATCTATACCTACATCCCCTCTTGTTTGGACTTAGAATTTTTTCAATTGAATACACGTTGAGAAGGCTTGGTCTATAGGATTCTAACCTATCTATACCTACATCCCCTCTTGTTTGGACTTAGAATTTTTTCAATTGAATACACGTTGAGAAGGCTTGGTCTATAGGATTCTAACCTATCTATACCTACATCCCCTCTTGTTTGGACTTAGAATTTATTTAATTGAATACACGTTGAGAAGGCTTGGTCTATAGGATTCTAACCTATCTATACCTACATCCCCTCTTGTTTGGACTTAGAATTTTTTCAATTGAATACACGTTGAGAAGGCTTGGTCTATAGGATTCTAACCTATCTATACATACATCCCCTCTTGTTTGGACTTAGAATTTTTTCAATTGAATACAATCTGAGAAGGCTTGGTCTATAGGATTCTAACCTATCAATACCTACATCCCCTCTTGTTTGGACTTAGAATTTTTTCAATTGAATACACGTTGAGAAGGCTTGGTCTATAGGATTCTAACCTATCTATACCTACATCCCCTCTTGTTTGGACTTAGAATTTTTTCAATTGAATACAATCTGAGAAGGCTTGGTCTATAGGATTCAAACCTATCTATACCTACATCCCCTCTTGTTTGGACTTAGAATTTTTTCAATTGAATACAATCTGGGAAGGCTTGGTCTATAGGATTCTAACCTATCTATACCTACATCCCCTCTTGTTTGGACTTAGAATTTTTTCAATTGAATACACGTTGAGAAGGCTTGGTCTATAGTATTCCAACCTATCTATACCTACATCCCCTCTTGTTTGGACTTAGAATTTTTTAAATTGAATACAATCTGAGAAGGCTTGGTCTATAGGATTCTAACCTATCTATACCTACATCCCCTCTTGTTTGGACTTAGAATTTTTTCAATTGAATACACGTTGAGAAGGCTTGGTCTATAGGATTCTAACCTATCTATACCTACATCCCCTCTTGTTTGGACTTAGAATTTTTTCAATTGAATACAATCTGAGAAGGCTTGGTCTATAGGATTCTAACCTATCTATACCTACATCCCCTCTTGTTTGGACTTAGAATTTTTTCAATTGAATACACATTGAGAAGGCTTGGTCTATAGGATTCTAACCTATCTATACCTACATCCCCTCTTGTTTGGACTTAGAATTTTTTCAATTGAATACACGTTGAGAAGGCTTGGTCTATAGGATTCTAACCTATCTATACCTACATCCCCTCTTGTTTGGACTTAGAATTTTTTCAATTGAATACACGTTGAGAAGGCTTGGTCTATAGGATTCTAACCTATCTATACCTACATCCCCTCTTGTTTGGACTTAGAATTTTTTTAATTGAATACAATCTGAGAAGGCTTGGTCTATAGGATTCTAACCTATCTATACCTACATCCCCTCTTGTTTGGACTTAGAATTTTTCAATTGAATACAATCTGAGAAGGCTTGGTCTATAGGATTCTAACCTATCTATACCTACATCCCCTCTTGTTTGGACTTAGAATTTTTTCAATTGAATACAATCTGAGAAGGCTTGGTCTATAGGATTTTAACCTATCTATACCTACATCCCCTCTTGTTTGGACTTAGAATTTTTTCAATTGAATACACGTTGAGAAGGCTTGGTCTATAGGATTCTAACCTATCTATACCTACATCCCCTCTTGTTTGGACTTAGAATTTTTTCAATTGAATACACGTTGAGAAGGCTTGGTCTATAGGATTCTAACCTATCTATACCTACATCCCCTCTTGTTTGGACTTAGAATTTTTTCAATTGAATACAATCTGAGAAGGCTTGGTCTATAGGATTCTAACCTATCTATACCTACATCCCCTCTTGTTTGGACTTAGAATTTTTTCAATTGAATACACGTTGAGAAGGCTTGGTCTATAGTATTCCAACCTATCTATACCTACATCCCCTCTTGTTTGGACTTAGAATTTTTTCAATTGAATACAATCTGAGAAGGCTTGGTCTATAGGATTCTAACCTATCTATACCTACATCCCCTCTTGTTTGGACTTAGAATTTTTTCAATTGAATACACGTTGAGAAGGCTTGGTCTATAGGATTCTAACCTATCTATACCTACATCCCCTCTTGTTTGGACTTAGAATTTTTTCAATTGAATACACGTTGAGAAGGCTTGGTCTATAGGATTCTAACCTATCTATACCTACATCCCCTCTTGTTTGGACTTAGAATTTTTTCAATTGAATACACGTTGAGAAGGCTTGGTCTATAGGATTCTAACCTATCTATACCTACATCCCCTCTTGTTTGGACTTAGAATTTTTTCAATTGAATACACGTTGAGAAGGCTTGGTCTATAGGATTCTAACCTATCTATACCTACATCCCCTCTTGTTTGGACTTAGAATTTTTTCAATTGAATACACGTTGAGAAGGCTTGGTCTATAGGATTCTAACCTATCTATACCTACATCCCCTCTTGTTTGGACTTAGAATTTTTTCAATTGAATACACGTTGAGAAGGCTTGGTCTATAGGATTCCAACCTATCTATACCTACATCCCCTCTTGTTTGGACTTAGAATTTTTTCAATTGAATACACGTTGAGAAGGCTTGGTCTATAGGATTCTTACCTATCTATACCTACATCCCCTCTTGTTTGGACTTAGAATTTTTTCAATTGAATACACGTTGAGAAGGCTTGGTCTATAGGATTCTAACCTATCTATACCTACATCCCCTCTTGTTTGGACTTAGAATTTTTTCAATTGAATACACGTTGAGAAGGCTTGGTCTATAGGATTCTAACCTATCTATACCTACATCCCCTCTTGTTTGGACTTAGAATTTTTTCAATTGAATACACGTTGAGAAGGCTTGGTCTATAGGATTCTAACCTATCTATACCTACATCCCCTCTTGTTTGGACTTAGAATTTTTTCAATTGAATACAATCTGAGAAGGCTTGGTCTATAGGATTCTAACCTATCAATACCTACATCCCCTCTTGTTTGGACTTAGAATTTTTTCAATTGAATACACGTTGAGAAGGCTTGGTCTATAGGATTCTAACCTATCTATTCCTACATCCCCTCTTGTTTGGACTTAGAATTTTTTCAATTGAATACAATCTGAGAAGGCTTGGTCTATAGGATTCAAACCTATCTATACCTACATCCCCTCTTGTTTGGACTTAGAATTTTTTCAATTGAATACACGTTGAGAAGGCTTGGTCTATAGTATTCCAACCTATCTATACCTACATCCCCTCTTGTTTGGACTTAGAATTTTTTAAATTGAATACAATCTGAGAAGGCTTGGTCTATAGGATTCTAACCTATCTATACCTACATCCCCTCTTGTTTGGACTTAGAATTTTTTCAATTGAATACACGTTGAGAAGGCTTGGTCTATAGGATTCTAACCTATCTATACCTACATCCCCTCTTGTTTGGACTTAGAATTTTTTCAATTGAATACACGTTGAGAAGGCTTGGTCTATAGGATTCTAACCTATCTATACCTACATCCCCTCTTGTTTGGACTTAGAATTTTTTCAATTGAATACACGTTGAGAAGGCTTGGTCTATAGGATTCTTACCTATCTATACCTACATCCCCTCTTGTTTGGACTTAGAATTTTTTCAATTGAATACACGTTGAGAAGGCTTGGTCTATAGGATTCTAACCTATCTATACCTACATCCCCTCTTGTTTGGACTTAGAATTTTTTCAATTGAATACACGTTGAGAAGGCTTGGTCTATAGGATTCTAACCTATCTATACCTACATCCCCTCTTGTTTGGACTTAGAATTTTTTCAATTGAATACACGTTGAGAAGGCTTGGTCTATAGGATTCTTACCTATCTATACCTACATCCCCTCTTGTTTGGACTTAGAATTTTTTCAATTGAATACACGTTGAGAAGGCTTGGTCTATAGGATTCTAACCTATCTATACCTACATCCCCTCTTGTTTGGACTTAGAATTTTTTCAATTGAATACACGTTGAGAAGGCTTGGTCTATAGGATTCTTACCTATCTATACCTACATCCCCTCTTGTTTGGACTTAGAATTTTTTCAATTGAATACACGTTGAGAAGGCTTGGTCTATAGGATTCTAACCTATCTATACCTACATCCCCTCTTGTTTGGACTTAGAATTTTTTCAATTGAATACACGTTGAGAAGGCTTGGTCTATAGGATTCTAACCTATCTATACCTACATCCCCTCTTGTTTGGACTTAGAATTTTTTCAATTGAATACACGTTGAGAAGGCTTGGTCTATAGGATTCTTACCTATCTATACCTACATCCCCTCTTGTTTGGACTTAGAATTTTTTCAATTGAATACACGTTGAGAAGGCTTGGTCTATAGGATTCTAACCTATCTATACCTACATCCCCTCTTGTTTGGACTTAGAATTTTTTCAATTGAATACACGTTGAGAAGGCTTGGTCTATAGGATTCTAACCTATCTATACCTACATCCCCTCTTGTTTGGACTTAGAATTTTTTCAATTGAATACAATCTGAGAAGGCTTGGTCTATAGGATTCTAACCTATCTATACCTACATCCCCTCTTGTTTGGACTTAGAATTTTTTCAATTGAATACACGTTGAGAAGGCTTGGTCTATAGGATTCTAACCTATCAATACCTACATCCCCTCTTGTTTGGACTTAGAATTTTTTCAATTGAATACACGTTGAGAAGGCTTGGTCTATAGGATTCTAACCTATCTATACCTACATCCCCTCTTGTTTGGACTTAGAATTTTTTCAATTGAATACACGTTGAGAAGGCTTGGTCTATAGGATTCTAACCTATCTATACCTACATCCCCTCTTGTTTGGACTTAGAATTTTTTCAATTGAATACACGTTGAGAAGGCTTGGTCTATAGGATTCTAACCTATCTATACCTACATCCCCTCTTGTTTGGACTTAGAATTTTTTCAATTGAATACACGTTGAGAAGGCTTGGTCTATAGGATTCTAACCTATCTATACCTACATCCCCTCTTGTTTGGACTTAGAATTTTTTCAATTGAATACAATCTGAGAAGGCTTGGTCTATAGGATTCTAACCTATCTATACCTACATCCCCTCTTGTTTGGACTTAGAATTTTTTCAATTGAATACACGTTGAGAAGGCTTGGTCTATAGGATTCTAACCTATCTATACCTACATCCCCTCTTGTTTGGACTTAGAATTTTTTCAATTGAATACACGTTGAGAAGGCTTGGTCTATAGGATTCCAACCTATCTATACCTACATCCCCTCTTGTTTGGACTTAGAATTTTTTCAATTGAATACACGTTGAGAAGGCTTGGTCTATAGGATTCTTACCTATCTATACCTACATCCCCTCTTGTTTGGACTTAGAATTTTTTCAATTGAATACACGTTGAGAAGGCTTGGTCTATAGGATTCTAACCTATCTATACCTACATCCCCTCTTGTTTGGACTTAGAATTTTTTCAATTGAATACACGTTGAGAAGGCTTGGTCTATAGGATTCTAACCTATCTATACCTACATCCCCTCTTGTTTGGACTTAGAATTTATTTAATTGAATACACGTTGAGAAGGCTTGGTCTATAGGATTCTAACCTATCTATACCTACATCCCCTCTTGTTTGGACTTAGAATTTTTTCAATTGAATACACGTTGAGAAGGCTTGGTCTATAGGATTCTAACCTATCTATACATACATCCCCTCTTGTTTGGACTTAGAATTTTTTCAATTGAATACAATCTGAGAAGGCTTGGTCTATAGGATTCTAACCTATCAATACCTACATCCCCTCTTGTTTGGACTTAGAATTTTTTCAATTGAATACACGTTGAGAAGGCTTGGTCTATAGGATTCTAACCTATCTATACCTACATCCCCTCTTGTTTGGACTTAGAATTTTTTCAATTGAATACAATCTGAGAAGGCTTGGTCTATAGGATTCAAACCTATCTATACCTACATCCCCTCTTGTTTGGACTTAGAATTTTTTCAATTGAATACAATCTGAGAAGGCTTGGTCTATAGGATTCTAACCTATCTATACCTACATCCCCTCTTGTTTGGACTTAGAATTTTTTCAATTGAATACACGTTGAGAAGGCTTGGTCTATAGTATTCCAACCTATCTATACCTACATCCCCTCTTGTTTGGACTTAGAATTTTTTAAATTGAATACAATCTGAGAAGGCTTGGTCTATAGGATTCTAACCTATCTATACCTACATCCCCTCTTGTTTGGACTTAGAATTTTTTCAATTGAATACACGTTGAGAAGGCTTGGTCTATAGGATTCTAACCTATCTATACCTACATCCCCTCTTGTTTGGACTTAGAATTTTTTCAATTGAATACAATCTGAGAAGGCTTGGTCTATAGGATTCTAACCTATCTATACCTACATCCCCTCTTGTTTGGACTTAGAATTTTTTCAATTGAATACACATTGAGAAGGCTTGGTCTATAGGATTCTAACCTATCTATACCTACATCCCCTCTTGTTTGGACTTAGAATTTTTTCAATTGAATACACGTTGAGAAGGCTTGGTCTATAGGATTCTAACCTATCTATACCTACATCCCCTCTTGTTTGGACTTAGAATTTTTTCAATTGAATACACGTTGAGAAGGCTTGGTCTATAGGATTCTAACCTATCTATACCTACATCCCCTCTTGTTTGGACTTAGAATTTTTTTAATTGAATACAATCTGAGAAGGCTTGGTCTATAGGATTCTAACCTATCTATACCTACATCCCCTCTTGTTTGGACTTAGAATTTTTCAATTGAATACAATCTGAGAAGGCTTGGTCTATAGGATTCTAACCTATCTATACCTACATCCCCTCTTGTTTGGACTTAGAATTTTTTCAATTGAATACAATCTGAGAAGGCTTGGTCTATAGGATTTTAACCTATCTATACCTACATCCCCTCTTGTTTGGACTTAGAATTTTTTCAATTGAATACACGTTGAGAAGGCTTGGTCTATAGGATTCTAACCTATCTATACCTACATCCCCTCTTGTTTGGACTTAGAATTTTTTCAATTGAATACACGTTGAGAAGGCTTGGTCTATAGGATTCTAACCTATCTATACCTACATCCCCTCTTGTTTGGACTTAGAATTTTTTCAATTGAATACAATCTGAGAAGGCTTGGTCTATAGGATTCTAACCTATCTATACCTACATCCCCTCTTGTTTGGACTTAGAATTTTTTCAATTGAATACACGTTGAGAAGGCTTGGTCTATAGTATTCCAACCTATCTATACCTACATCCCCTCTTGTTTGGACTTAGAATTTTTTCAATTGAATACAATCTGAGAAGGCTTGGTCTATAGGATTCTAACCTATCTATACCTACATCCCCTCTTGTTTGGACTTAGAATTTTTTCAATTGAATACACGTTGAGAAGGCTTGGTCTATAGGATTCTAACCTATCTATACCTACATCCCCTCTTGTTTGGACTTAGAATTTTTTCAATTGAATACACGTTGAGAAGGCTTGGTCTATAGGATTCTAACCTATCTATACCTACATCCCCTCTTGTTTGGACTTAGAATTTTTTCAATTGAATACACGTTGAGAAGGCTTGGTCTATAGGATTCTAACCTATCTATACCTACATCCCCTCTTGTTTGGACTTAGAATTTTTTCAATTGAATACACGTTGAGAAGGCTTGGTCTATAGGATTCTAACCTATCTATACCTACATCCCCTCTTGTTTGGACTTAGAATTTTTTCAATTGAATACACGTTGAGAAGGCTTGGTCTATAGGATTCTAACCTATCTATACCTACATCCCCTCTTGTTTGGACTTAGAATTTTTTCAATTGAATACACGTTGAGAAGGCTTGGTCTATAGGATTCCAACCTATCTATACCTACATCCCCTCTTGTTTGGACTTAGAATTTTTTCAATTGAATACACGTTGAGAAGGCTTGGTCTATAGGATTCTTACCTATCTATACCTACATCCCCTCTTGTTTGGACTTAGAATTTTTTCAATTGAATACACGTTGAGAAGGCTTGGTCTATAGGATTCTAACCTATCTATTCCTACATCCCCTCTTGTTTGGACTTAGAATTTTTTCAATTGAATACACGTTGAGAAGGCTTGGTCTATAGGATTCTAACCTATCTATACCTACATCCCCTCTTGTTTGGACTTAGAATTTTTTCAATTGAATACACGTTGAGAAGGCTTGGTCTATAGGATTCTAACCTATCTATACCTACATCCCCTCTTGTTTGGACTTAGAATTTTTTCAATTGAATACAATCTGAGAAGGCTTGGTCTATAGGATTCTAACCTATCAATACCTACATCCCCTCTTGTTTGGACTTAGAATTTTTTCAATTGAATACACGTTGAGAAGGCTTGGTCTATAGGATTCTAACCTATCTATACCTACATCCCCTCTTGTTTGGACTTAGAATTTTTTCAATTGAATACAATCTGAGAAGGCTTGGTCTATAGGATTCAAACCTATCTATACCTACATCCCCTCTTGTTTGGACTTAGAATTTTTTCAATTGAATACACGTTGAGAAGGCTTGGTCTATAGTATTCCAACCTATCTATACCTACATCCCCTCTTGTTTGGACTTAGAATTTTTTAAATTGAATACAATCTGAGAAGGCTTGGTCTATAGGATTCTAACCTATCTATACCTACATCCCCTCTTGTTTGGACTTAGAATTTTTTCAATTGAATACACGTTGAGAAGGCTTGGTCTATAGGATTCTAACCTATCTATACCTACATCCCCTCTTGTTTGGACTTAGAATTTTTTCAATTGAATACACGTTGAGAAGGCTTGGTCTATAGGATTCTAACCTATCTATACCTACATCCCCTCTTGTTTGGACTTAGAATTTTTTCAATTGAATACACGTTGAGAAGGCTTGGTCTATAGGATTCTTACCTATCTATACCTACATCCCCTCTTGTTTGGACTTAGAATTTTTTCAATTGAATACACGTTGAGAAGGCTTGGTCTATAGGATTCTAACCTATCTATACCTACATCCCCTCTTGTTTGGACTTAGAATTTTTTCAATTGAATACACGTTGAGAAGGCTTGGTCTATAGGATTCTAACCTATCTATACCTACATCCCCTCTTGTTTGGACTTAGAATTTTTTCAATTGAATACACGTTGAGAAGGCTTGGTCTATAGGATTCTTACCTATCTATACCTACATCCCCTCTTGTTTGGACTTAGAATTTTTTCAATTGAATACACGTTGAGAAGGCTTGGTCTATAGGATTCTAACCTATCTATACCTACATCCCCTCTTGTTTGGACTTAGAATTTTTTCAATTGAATACACGTTGAGAAGGCTTGGTCTATAGGATTCTTACCTATCTATACCTACATCCCCTCTTGTTTGGACTTAGAATTTTTTCAATTGAATACACGTTGAGAAGGCTTGGTCTATAGGATTCTAACCTATCTATACCTACATCCCCTCTTGTTTGGACTTAGAATTTTTTCAATTGAATACACGTTGAGAAGGCTTGGTCTATAGGATTCTAACCTATCTATACCTACATCCCCTCTTGTTTGGACTTAGAATTTTTTCAATTGAATACACGTTGAGAAGGCTTGGTCTATAGGATTCTTACCTATCTATACCTACATCCCCTCTTGTTTGGACTTAGAATTTTTTCAATTGAATACACGTTGAGAAGGCTTGGTCTATAGGATTCTAACCTATCTATACCTACATCCCCTCTTGTTTGGACTTAGAATTTTTTCAATTGAATACACGTTGAGAAGGCTTGGTCTATAGGATTCTAACCTATCTATACCTACATCCCCTCTTGTTTGGACTTAGAATTTTTTCAATTGAATACAATCTGAGAAGGCTTGGTCTATAGGATTCTAACCTATCTATACCTACATCCCCTCTTGTTTGGACTTAGAATTTTTTCAATTGAATACACGTTGAGAAGGCTTGGTCTATAGGATTCTAACCTATCAATACCTACATCCCCTCTTGTTTGGACTTAGAATTTTTTCAATTGAATACACGTTGAGAAGGCTTGGTCTATAGGATTCTAACCTATCTATACCTACATCCCCTCTTGTTTGGACTTAGAATTTTTTCAATTGAATACACGTTGAGAAGGCTTGGTCTATAGGATTCTAACCTATCTATACCTACATCCCCTCTTGTTTGGACTTAGAATTTTTTCAATTGAATACACGTTGAGAAGGCTTGGTCTATAGGATTCTAACCTATCTATACCTACATCCCCTCTTGTTTGGACTTAGAATTTTTTCAATTGAATACACGTTGAGAAGGCTTGGTCTATAGGATTCTAACCTATCTATACCTACATCCCCTCTTGTTTGGACTTAGAATTTTTTCAATTGAATACAATCTGAGAAGGCTTGGTCTATAGGATTCTAACCTATCTATACCTACATCCCCTCTTGTTTGGACTTAGAATTTTTTCAATTGAATACACGTTGAGAAGGCTTGGTCTATAGGATTCTAACCTATCTATACCTACATCCCCTCTTGTTTGGACTTAGAATTTTTTCAATTGAATACACGTTGAGAAGGCTTGGTCTATAGGATTCCAACCTATCTATACCTACATCCCCTCTTGTTTGGACTTAGAATTTTTTCAATTGAATACACGTTGAGAAGGCTTGGTCTATAGGATTCTTACCTATCTATACCTACATCCCCTCTTGTTTGGACTTAGAATTTTTTCAATTGAATACACGTTGAGAAGGCTTGGTCTATAGGATTCTAACCTATCTATACCTACATCCCCTCTTGTTTGGACTTAGAATTTTTTCAATTGAATACACGTTGAGAAGGCTTGGTCTATAGGATTCTAACCTATCTATACCTACATCCCCTCTTGTTTGGACTTAGAATTTATTTAATTGAATACACGTTGAGAAGGCTTGGTCTATAGGATTCTAACCTATCTATACCTACATCCCCTCTTGTTTGGACTTAGAATTTTTTCAATTGAATACACGTTGAGAAGGCTTGGTCTATAGGATTCTAACCTATCTATACATACATCCCCTCTTGTTTGGACTTAGAATTTTTTCAATTGAATACAATCTGAGAAGGCTTGGTCTATAGGATTCTAACCTATCAATACCTACATCCCCTCTTGTTTGGACTTAGAATTTTTTCAATTGAATACACGTTGAGAAGGCTTGGTCTATAGGATTCTAACCTATCTATACCTACATCCCCTCTTGTTTGGACTTAGAATTTTTTCAATTGAATACAATCTGAGAAGGCTTGGTCTATAGGATTCAAACCTATCTATACCTACATCCCCTCTTGTTTGGACTTAGAATTTTTTCAATTGAATACAATCTGAGAAGGCTTGGTCTATAGGATTCTAACCTATCTATACCTACATCCCCTCTTGTTTGGACTTAGAATTTTTTCAATTGAATACACGTTGAGAAGGCTTGGTCTATAGTATTCCAACCTATCTATACCTACATCCCCTCTTGTTTGGACTTAGAATTTTTTAAATTGAATACAATCTGAGAAGGCTTGGTCTATAGGATTCTAACCTATCTATACCTACATCCCCTCTTGTTTGGACTTAGAATTTTTTCAATTGAATACACGTTGAGAAGGCTTGGTCTATAGGATTCTAACCTATCTATACCTACATCCCCTCTTGTTTGGACTTAGAATTTTTTCAATTGAATACAATCTGAGAAGGCTTGGTCTATAGGATTCTAACCTATCTATACCTACATCCCCTCTTGTTTGGACTTAGAATTTTTTCAATTGAATACACATTGAGAAGGCTTGGTCTATAGGATTCTAACCTATCTATACCTACATCCCCTCTTGTTTGGACTTAGAATTTTTTCAATTGAATACACGTTGAGAAGGCTTGGTCTATAGGATTCTAACCTATCTATACCTACATCCCCTCTTGTTTGGACTTAGAATTTTTTCAATTGAATACACGTTGAGAAGGCTTGGTCTATAGGATTCTAACCTATCTATACCTACATCCCCTCTTGTTTGGACTTAGAATTTTTTTAATTGAATACAATCTGAGAAGGCTTGGTCTATAGGATTCTAACCTATCTATACCTACATCCCCTCTTGTTTGGACTTAGAATTTTTCAATTGAATACAATCTGAGAAGGCTTGGTCTATAGGATTCTAACCTATCTATACCTACATCCCCTCTTGTTTGGACTTAGAATTTTTTCAATTGAATACAATCTGAGAAGGCTTGGTCTATAGGATTTTAACCTATCTATACCTACATCCCCTCTTGTTTGGACTTAGAATTTTTTCAATTGAATACACGTTGAGAAGGCTTGGTCTATAGGATTCTAACCTATCTATACCTACATCCCCTCTTGTTTGGACTTAGAATTTTTTCAATTGAATACACGTTGAGAAGGCTTGGTCTATAGGATTCTAACCTATCTATACCTACATCCCCTCTTGTTTGGACTTAGAATTTTTTCAATTGAATACAATCTGAGAAGGCTTGGTCTATAGGATTCTAACCTATCTATACCTACATCCCCTCTTGTTTGGACTTAGAATTTTTTCAATTGAATACACGTTGAGAAGGCTTGGTCTATAGTATTCCAACCTATCTATACCTACATCCCCTCTTGTTTGGACTTAGAATTTTTTCAATTGAATACACGTTGAGAAGGCTTGGTCTATAGGATTCTAACCTATCTATACCTACATCCCCTCTTGTTTGGACTTAGAATTTTTTCAATTGAATACACGTTGAGAAGGCTTGGTCTATAGGATTCTAACCTATCTATACCTACATCCCCTCTTGTTTGGACTTAGAATTTTTTCAATTGAATACACGTTGAGAAGGCTTGGTCTATAGGATTCTAACCTATCTATACCTACATCCCCTCTTGTTTGGACTTAGAATTTTTTCAATTGAATACACGTTGAGAAGGCTTGGTCTATAGGATTCCAACCTATCTATACCTACATCCCCTCTTGTTTGGACTTAGAATTTTTTCAATTGAATACACGTTGAGAAGGCTTGGTCTATAGGATTCTTACCTATCTATACCTACATCCCCTCTTGTTTGGACTTAGAATTTTTTCAATTGAATACACGTTGAGAAGGCTTGGTCTATAGGATTCTAACCTATCTATTCCTACATCCCCTCTTGTTTGGACTTAGAATTTTTTCAATTGAATACACGTTGAGAAGGCTTGGTCTATAGGATTCTAACCTATCTATACCTACATCCCCTCTTGTTTGGACTTAGAATTTTTTCAATTGAATACACGTTGAGAAGGCTTGGTCTATAGGATTCTAACCTATCTATACCTACATCCCCTCTTGTTTGGACTTAGAATTTTTTCAATTGAATACAATCTGAGAAGGCTTGGTCTATAGGATTCTAACCTATCAATACCTACATCCCCTCTTGTTTGGACTTAGAATTTTTTCAATTGAATACACGTTGAGAAGGCTTGGTCTATAGGATTCTAACCTATCTATACCTACATCCCCTCTTGTTTGGACTTAGAATTTTTTCAATTGAATACAATCTGAGAAGGCTTGGTCTATAGGATTCAAACCTATCTATACCTACATCCCCTCTTGTTTGGACTTAGAATTTTTTCAATTGAATACACGTTGAGAAGGCTTGGTCTATAGTATTCCAACCTATCTATACCTACATCCCCTCTTGTTTGGACTTAGAATTTTTTAAATTGAATACAATCTGAGAAGGCTTGGTCTATAGGATTCTAACCTATCTATACCTACATCCCCTCTTGTTTGGACTTAGAATTTTTTCAATTGAATACACGTTGAGAAGGCTTGGTCTATAGGATTCTAACCTTTCTATACCTACATCCCCTCTTGTTTGGACTTAGAATTTTTTCAATTGAATACAATCTGAGAAGGCTTGGTCTATAGGATTCTAACCTATCTATACCTACATCCCCTCTTGTTTGGACTTAGAATTTTTTCAATTGAATACACATTGAGAAGGCTTGGTCTATAGGATTCTAACCTATCTATACCTACATCCCCTCTTGTTTGGACTTAGAATTTTTTCAATTGAATACACGTTGAGAAGGCTTGGTCTATAGGATTCTAACCTATCTATACCTACATCCCCTCTTGTTTGGACTTAGAATTTTTTCAATTGAATACACGTTGAGAAGGCTTGGTCTATAGGATTCTAACCTATCTATACCTACATCCCCTCTTGTTTGGACTTAGAATTTTTTTAATTGAATACAATCTGAGAAGGCTTGGTCTATAGGATTCTAACCTATCTATACCTACATCCCCTCTTGTTTGGACTTAGAATTTTTCAATTGAATACAATCTGAGAAGGCTTGGTCTATAGGATTCTAACCTATCTATACCTACATCCCCTCTTGTTTGGACTTAGAATTTTTTCAATTGAATACAATCTGAGAAGGCTTGGTCTATAGGATTTTAACCTATCTATACCTACATCCCCTCTTGTTTGGACTTAGAATTTTTTCAATTGAATACACGTTGAGAAGGCTTGGTCTATAGGATTCTAACCTATCTATACCTACATCCCCTCTTGTTTGGACTTAGAATTTTTTCAATTGAATACAATCTGAGAAGGCTTGGTCTATAGGATTCTAACCTATCTATACCTACATCCCCTCTTGTTTGGACTTAGAATTTTTTCAATTGAATACACGTTGAGAAGGCTTGGTCTATAGGATTCTAACCTATCTATACCTACATCCCCTCTTGTTTGGACTTAGAATTTTTTCAATTGAATACACGTTGAGAAGGCTTGGTCTATAGGATTCTAACCTATCTATACCTACATCCCCTCTTGTTTGGACTTAGAATTTTTTCAATTGAATACACGTTGAGAAGGCTTGGTCTATAGGATTCCAACCTATCTATACCTACATCCCCTCTTGTTTGGACTTAGAATTTTTTCAATTGAATACACGTTGAGAAGGCTTGGTCTATAGGATTCTTACCTATCTATACCTACATCCCCTCTTGTTTGGACTTAGAATTTTTTCAATTGAATACACGTTGAGAAGGCTTGGTCTATAGGATTCTAACCTATCTATACCTACATCCCCTCTTGTTTGGACTTAGAATTTTTTCAATTGAATACACGTTGAGAAGGCTTGGTCTATAGGATTCTAACCTATCTATACCTACATCCCCTCTTGTTTGGACTTAGAATTTTTTCAATTGAATACACGTTGAGAAGGCTTGGTCTATAGGATTCTAACCTATCTATACCTACATCCCCTCTTGTTTGGACTTAGAATTTTTTCAATTGAATACACGTTGAGAAGGCTTGGTCTATAGGATTCTAACCTATCTATACCTACATCCCCTCTTGTTTGGACTTAGAATTTTTTCAATTGAATACAATCTGAGAAGGCTTGGTCTATAGGATTCTAACCTATCAATACCTACATCCCCTCTTGTTTGGACTTAGAATTTTTTCAATTGAATACACGTTGAGAAGGCTTGGTCTATAGGATTCTAACCTATCTATACCTACATCCCCTCTTGTTTGGACTTAGAATTTTTTCAATTGAATACAATCTGAGAAGGCTTGGTCTATAGGATTCAAACCTATCTATACCTACATCCCCTCTTGTTTGGACTTAGAATTTTTTCAATTGAATACAATCTTAGAAGGCTTGGTCTATAGGATTCTAACCTATCTATACCTACATCCCCTCTTGTTTGGACTTAGAATTTTTTCAATTGAATACACGTTGAGAAGGCTTGGTCTATAGTATTCCAACCTATCTATACCTACATCCCCTCTTGTTTGGACTTAGAATTTTTTAAATTGAATACAATCTGAGAAGGCTTGGTCTATAGGATTCTAACCTATCTATACCTACATCCCCTCTTGTTTGGACTTAGAATTTTTTCAATTGAATACACGTTGAGAAGGCTTGGTCTATAGGATTCTAACCTTTCTATACCTACATCCCCTCTTGTTTGGACTTAGAATTTTTTCAATTGAATACAATCTGAGAAGGCTTGGTCTATAGGATTCTAACCTATCTATACCTACATCCCCTCTTGTTTGGACTTAGAATTTTTTCAATTGAATACACATTGAGAAGGCTTGGTCTATAGGATTCTAACCTATCTATACCTACATCCCCTCTTGTTTGGACTTAGAATTTTTTCAATTGAATACACGTTGAGAAGGCTTGGTCTATAGGATTCTAACCTATCTATACCTACATCCCCTCTTGTTTGGACTTAGAATTTTTTCAATTGAATACACGTTGAGAAGGCTTGGTCTATAGGATTCTAACCTATCTATACCTACATCCCCTCTTGTTTGGACTTAGAATTTTTTTAATTGAATACAATCTGAGAAGGCTTGGTCTATAGGATTCTAACCTATCTATACCTACATCCCCTCTTGTTTGGACTTAGAATTTTTCAATTGAATACAATCTGAGAAGGCTTGGTCTATAGGATTCTAACCTATCTATACCTACATCCCCTCTTGTTTGGACTTAGAATTTTTTCAATTGAATACAATCTGAGAAGGCTTGGTCTATAGGATTTTAACCTATCTATACCTACATCCCCTCTTGTTTGGACTTAGAATTTTTTCAATTGAATACACGTTGAGAAGGCTTGGTCTATAGGATTCTAACCTATCTATACCTACATCCCCTCTTGTTTGGACTTAGAATTTTTTCAATTGAATACAATCTGAGAAGGCTTGGTCTATAGGATTCTAACCTATCTATACCTACATCCCTCTTGTTTGGACTTAGAATTTTTTCAATTGAATACACGTTGAGAAGGCTTGGTCTATAGGATTCTAACCTATCTATACCTACATCCCCTCTTGTTTGGACTTAGAATTTTTTCAATTGAATACAATCTGAGAAGGCTTGGTCTATAGGATTCTAACCTATCTATACCTACATCCCCTCTTGTTTGGACTTAGAATTTTTTCAATTGAATACACGTTGAGAAGGCTTGGTCTATAGGATTCTAACCTATCTATACCTACATCCCCTCTTGTTTGGACTTAGAATTTTTTCAACTGAATACACGTTGAGAAGGCTTGGTCTATAGGATTCTAACCTATCTATACCTACATCCCCTCTTGTTTGGACTTAGAATTTTTTTAATTGAATACAATCTGAGAAGGCTTGGTCTATAGGATTCTAACCTATCTATACCTACATCCCCTCTTGTTTGGACTTAGAATTTTTCAATTGAATACAATCTGAGAAGGCTTGGTCTATAGGATTCTAACCTATCTATACCTACATCCCCTCTTGTTTGGACTTAGAATTTTTTCAATTGAATACACGTTGAGAAGGCTTGGTCTATAGGATTCTAACCTTTCTATACCTACATCCCCTCTTGTTTGGACTTAGAATTTTTTCAATTGAATACAATCTGAGAAGGCTTGGTCTATAGGATTCTAACCTATCTATACCTACATCCCCTCTTGTTTGGACTTAGAATTTTTTCAATTGAATACACATTGAGAAGGCTTGGTCTATAGGATTCTAACCTATCTATACCTACATCCCCTCTTGTTTGGACTTAGAATTTTTTCAATTGAATACACGTTGAGAAGGCTTGGTCTATAGGATTCTAACCTATCTATACCTACATCCCCTCTTGTTTGGACTTAGAATTTTTTCAATTGAATACACGTTGAGAAGGCTTGGTCTATAGGATTCTAACCTATCTATACCTACATCCCCTCTTGTTTGGACTTAGAATTTTTTTAATTGAATACAATCTGAGAAGGCTTGGTCTATAGGATTCTAACCTATCTATACCTACATCCCCTCTTGTTTGGACTTAGAATTTTTCAATTGAATACAATCTGAGAAGGCTTGGTCTATAGGATTCTAACCTATCTATACCTACATCCCCTCTTGTTTGGACTTAGAATTTTTTCAATTGAATACAATCTGAGAAGGCTTGGTCTATAGGATTTTAACCTATCTATACCTACATCCCCTCTTGTTTGGACTTAGAATTTTTTCAATTGAATACACGTTGAGAAGGCTTGGTCTATAGGATTCTAACCTATCTATACCTACATCCCCTCTTGTTTGGACTTAGAATTTTTTCAATTGAATACAATCTGAGAAGGCTTGGTCTATAGGATTCTAACCTATCTATACCTACATCCCCTCTTGTTTGGACTTAGAATTTTTTCAATTGAATACACGTTGAGAAGGCTTGGTCTATAGGATTCTAACCTATCTATACCTACATCCCCTCTTGTTTGGACTTAGAATTTTTTCAATTGAATACACGTTGAGAAGGCTTGGTCTATAGGATTCTAACCTATCTATACCTACATCCCCTCTTGTTTGGACTTAGAATTTTTTCAATTGAATACACGTTGAGAAGGCTTGGTCTATAGGATTCCAACCTATCTATACCTACATCCCCTCTTGTTTGGACTTAGAATTTTTTCAATTGAATACACGTTGAGAAGGCTTGGTCTATAGGATTCTTACCTATCTATACCTACATCCCCTCTTGTTTGGACTTAGAATTTTTTCAATTGAATACACGTTGAGAAGGCTTGGTCTATAGGATTCTAACCTATCTATACCTACATCCCCTCTTGTTTGGACTTAGAATTTTTTCAATTGAATACACGTTGAGAAGGCTTGGTCTATAGGATTCTAACCTATCTATACCTACATCCCCTCTTGTTTGGACTTAGAATTTTTTCAATTGAATACACGTTGAGAAGGCTTGGTCTATAGGATTCTAACCTATCTATACCTACATCCCCTCTTGTTTGGACTTAGAATTTTTTCAATTGAATACACGTTGAGAAGGCTTGGTCTATAGGATTCTAACCTATCTATACCTACATCCCCTCTTGTTTGGACTTAGAATTTTTTCAATTGAATACAATCTGAGAAGGCTTGGTCTATAGGATTCTAACCTATCAATACCTACATCCCCTCTTGTTTGGACTTAGAATTTTTTCAATTGAATACACGTTGAGAAGGCTTGGTCTATAGGATTCTAACCTATCTATACCTACATCCCCTCTTGTTTGGACTTAGAATTTTTTCAATTGAATACAATCTGAGAAGGCTTGGTCTATAGGATTCAAACCTATCTATACCTACATCCCCTCTTGTTTGGACTTAGAATTTTTTCAATTGAATACAATCTTAGAAGGCTTGGTCTATAGGATTCTAACCTATCTATACCTACATCCCCTCTTGTTTGGACTTAGAATTTTTTCAATTGAATACACGTTGAGAAGGCTTGGTCTATAGTATTCCAACCTATCTATACCTACATCCCCTCTTGTTTGGACTTAGAATTTTTTAAATTGAATACAATCTGAGAAGGCTTGGTCTATAGGATTCTAACCTATCTATACCTACATCCCCTCTTGTTTGGACTTAGAATTTTTTCAATTGAATACACGTTGAGAAGGCTTGGTCTATAGGATTCTAACCTTTCTATACCTACATCCCCTCTTGTTTGGACTTAGAATTTTTTCAATTGAATACAATCTGAGAAGGCTTGGTCTATAGGATTCTAACCTATCTATACCTACATCCCCTCTTGTTTGGACTTAGAATTTTTTCAATTGAATACACATTGAGAAGGCTTGGTCTATAGGATTCTAACCTATCTATACCTACATCCCCTCTTGTTTGGACTTAGAATTTTTTCAATTGAATACACGTTGAGAAGGCTTGGTCTATAGGATTCTAACCTATCTATACCTACATCCCCTCTTGTTTGGACTTAGAATTTTTTCAATTGAATACACGTTGAGAAGGCTTGGTCTATAGGATTCTAACCTATCTATACCTACATCCCCTCTTGTTTGGACTTAGAATTTTTTTAATTGAATACAATCTGAGAAGGCTTGGTCTATAGGATTCTAACCTATCTATACCTACATCCCCTCTTGTTTGGACTTAGAATTTTTCAATTGAATACAATCTGAGAAGGCTTGGTCTATAGGATTCTAACCTATCTATACCTACATCCCCTCTTGTTTGGACTTAGAATTTTTTCAATTGAATACAATCTGAGAAGGCTTGGTCTATAGGATTTTAACCTATCTATACCTACATCCCCTCTTGTTTGGACTTAGAATTTTTTCAATTGAATACACGTTGAGAAGGCTTGGTCTATAGGATTCTAACCTATCTATACCTACATCCCCTCTTGTTTGGACTTAGAATTTTTTCAATTGAATACAATCTGAGAAGGCTTGGTCTATAGGATTCTAACCTATCTATACCTACATCCCTCTTGTTTGGACTTAGAATTTTTTCAATTGAATACACGTTGAGAAGGCTTGGTCTATAGGATTCTAACCTATCTATACCTACATCCCCTCTTGTTTGGACTTAGAATTTTTTCAATTGAATACAATCTGAGAAGGCTTGGTCTATAGGATTCTAACCTATCTATACCTACATCCCCTCTTGTTTGGACTTAGAATTTTTTCAATTGAATACACGTTGAGAAGGCTTGGTCTATAGGATTCTAACCTATCTATACCTACATCCCCTCTTGTTTGGACTTAGAATTTTTTCAACTGAATACACGTTGAGAAGGCTTGGTCTATAGGATTCTAACCTATCTATACCTACATCCCCTCTTGTTTGGACTTAGAATTTTTTCAATTGAATACAATCTGAGAAGGCTTGGTCTATAGGATTCTAACCTATCAATACCTACATCCCCTCTTGTTTTGACTTAGAATTTTTTCAATTGAATACACGTTGAGAAGGCTTGGTCTATAGGATTCTAACCTATCTATACCTACATCCCCTCTTGTTTGGACTTAGAATTTTTTCAATTGAATACACGTTGAGAAGGCTTGGTCTATAGGATTCTAACCTATCTATACCTACATCCCCTCTTGTTTGGACTTAGAATTTTTTCAATTGAATACACGTTGAGAAGGCTTGGTCTATAGTATTCCACCCTATCTATACCTACATTTTTTATGTTTTATATTAATATTGATTAAATAGTAAATTAGTAGAAAATATTTTTTATGTTTGATATTAATAATGATTTAATAGTAAATTAGTAGCAAATATTTTTTTGTTTCATATTAATAATGATTAAATAGTAAATTAGTAGCAAATATTTTTGATGTTTGATATTAATAATGATTAAATAGTAAATTAGTAGCAAATATTTTTTATGTTTGATATTAATACGGATTAAATAGTAAATTAGTAGCAAATATTTTTGATGTTTGATATTAATAATGATTAAATAGGAAATTAGTAGCAAATATTTTTTATGTTTGATATTAATAATGATTAAATAGGAAATTAGTAGCAAATATTTTTTATGTTTGATATTAATAGTGATTAAATAGTAAATTAGTTGCAAATATTTTTTATGTTTGATATTAATAGTGATTAAATTGGAAATTAGTAGCAAATATTTTTTATGTTTGTATATTAATAATGATTAAATAGTAAATTAGTAGCAAATATTTTTTATGTTTGTATATTAATAATGATTAAATAGGAAATTAGTAGCAAATATTTTTTATGTTTGATGTTAATAGTGATTAAATAGGAAATTAGTAGCAAATATTTTTATGTTTGATATTAATAGTTATTAAATAGTAAATTAGTAGCAAATATTTTTAATGTTTGATATTAATAGTGATTAAATAGTAAATTAGTAGCAAATATTTTTTATGTTTGATATTAATAATGATTAAATAGTAAATTAGTAGCAAATATTTTTTGCGTTTGATATTAATAGTGATTTAATAGTAAATTAGTAGCAATATTTTTGGGGTTTGAGATTAATAATGATTTAATAGGAAATTAGTAGCAAATATTTGTTATGTTTGATAATTATAGTGATTAAATAGGAAATTAGTAGCAAATATGTTTTGGTTTGATTTTAATAATGATTAAATAGTAAATTAGTAGCAAATATTTTTATGTTTGATATCAATAGTGATTAAATAGTAAATTAGTAGCAAATATTTTTTATGTTTGATATTAATAGTGATTAAATAGTAAATTAGTAGCAAATATTTTTTATGTTTGATATTAATAATGATTAAATAGTAAATTAGTAGCAAATAATGTGTATGTTTGATATTAATAGTGATTAAATAGTAAATTAATAGCAAATATTTTTTATGTTATATTAATAATGATTAAATAGTAAATTAGTAGCAAATATTTTTTATGTTATATTAATAATGATTAAATAGTAAATTAGTAGCAAATACTTTTTATGTTTGATATTAATAATGATTAAATAGTAAAGTAGTAGCAAATATTTTTTATGTTTGATATTAATAGTGATTAAATAGTAAAGTAGTAGCAAATATTTTTTATGTTTGATATTAATAATGATTAAATAGTAAATTAGTAGCAAATATTTTTTATGTTTGATATTAATAGTGATTAAATAGTAAAGTAGTAGCAAATATTTTTTTTGTTTGATATTAATAATGATTAAATAGTAAATTAGTAGCAAATATTTTTTTGTTTGATATTAATAGTGATTAAATAGTAAAGTAGTAGCAAATATTTTTTATGTTTGATATTAATAATGATTAAATAGTAAATTAGTAGCAAATATTTTTTGTTTGATATTAATAATGATTAAATAGTAAAGTAGTAGCAAATATTTTTTTGTTTGATATTAATAGTGATTAACTAGTAAATTAGTAGCAAATATTTTTTTGTTTGATATTAATAGTGATTAAATAGTAAATTAGTAGCAAATATTTTTTATGTTTGATATTAATAATGATTAAATAGTAAAGTAGTAGCAAATATTTTTTTGTTTGATATTAATAATGATTAAATAGTAAATTAGTAGCAAATACTTTTTATGTTTGATATTAATAATGATTAAATAGTAAATTAGTAGCAAATATTTTTTATGTTTGATATTAATAGTGATTAAATAGTGAATTAGTAGCAAATATTTTTTATGTTTGATATTAATAATGATTAAATAGTAAATTAGTAGCAAATATTTTTTATGTTTGATATTAATAATGATTAAATAGTAAATTAGTAGCAAATATTTTTTATGTTTGATATTAATAATGATTAAATAGTGAATTAGTAGCAAATATTTTTTATGTTTGATATTAATAATGATTAAATAGTAAATTAGTAGCAAATATTTTTTATGTTTGATATTAATAATGATTAAATAGTGAATTAGTAGCAAATATTTTTTATGTTTGATATTAATAGTGATTAAATAGAAAATTAGTAGCAAATATTTTTTATGTTTGATATTAATAATGATTAAATAGTAAATTAGTAGCAAATATTTTTTATGTTTGATATTAATAGTGATTAAATAGTGAATTAGTAGCAAATATTTTTTATGTTTGATATTAATAATGATTAAATAGTAAATTAGTAGCAAATATTTGTTATGGTTGATATTAATAATGATTAAATAGTAAATTAGTAGCAAATAGTTTTTATGTTTGATATTAATAGTGAATTAATAGTAAATTAGTAGCAAATATTATTTTGGTGTTATATTAATAGTAAATTATTAGCAACAATTTTTGGGTTTGAGATTAATTGTGAATTATTGGTAAAATGGTGAGAGTTTAAAATTTAAATAAACATGAACAAAGCTTCTTTCTTAAAACTGCAAGCCTGTGGAACTTTGTTCCGTTTTCCTACTTTCCAACTGACTACAACATGGTCATCTTCAAGTTCAACTTAAACAAATTCTTGATGAACGGTTCCCCTTAACTTATCCCATTTACCGAATTTCTACCACTAACGATTCCTATGATATTGTCCAATGTACTACTGTACACTCTTTAATCTGTATCCTTGAGTGGCCTCCGGGCCTTGATAATGGTGACTTCTTTTTTTTCTTTATTTCATAGGGACTGCCTTCGGATACCACATGCTGACATGGGGTCTTTACGTTGATGTTCTTCTAATGGAAGCTGATCCGAAGAATCGAACTGTGGACCAAATCTTGAGGGAAGAAATCACTGAACCGTTTGGTAATGTAACAATATGGCTAAAATTTTTGCTTAATTATTATTTTTTGTCCTTTAGTCCTCATGCTCCAGTAGCAATGTTTCTGAGAACCATTTGGTAATGTAAGAATATTTCTAAAATTTTTGCAAAATCGGCTTTCAAATAGTACAGAAAACCAACTCTCTTCCTGATCTACATCAATGACATCCCTAAACAGATACTTAAATCATTCGTTGACATCTATGCTGATGACACGACCATCTACGGCAACATATCAAAGGCTGTAAATGACAAAGTTCTCTCTGATTCTCTCTCCTCTGATCTCAAGTGCGTGGTTCAGTGGGGGAAGATGTGGCTAGTTACCTTTAATGCATCCAAAACCAAACTCCTATCCTTACATCATCAACACTCTGATACCCATCTGGCATCAATTGAAATGGATGGCTCTCACCTAGGAGAAGTCCCATGTTTTGACAAGCTTCTGGGCTTTACCTTTACTCCTTAACTGAAATGAAACACATACATCAAGTCTGTTGCCAATGACGCTGGAAAGATGGCGGCTTTCTTTTCATATCATATATATATATATATATATATATATATATATATATGTCAAGAATTGTATAAGTCAACTGAATTAAAAGAGTAAATTATAAGATGGTCAACATCATAAATTTTGGAATATAACCTATTTGTCATTTATTCTCTCTCTCTCTCTCTCTCTCTCTCTCTCTATATATATATATATATATATATATATATATATACACACACACACATAATAGAACAAGCAATTTAGTTGACAATATCTTAGTTCACCAATTCCGATACAAGTATTGGAAGTGGGGAATACAATCACAAACAACATCGGGTCTCCTTGCTAGTCGTGAATAGAGCATACAAAAAAATAATTATTTATAAAATCAACCCCCCTCTTCCGATAAAAAAAAAAAAATGCAAAAATCCATTTCATCCGTACGTGTGGTATCGATTACCATTAAACGGAACTCCTTTTACTTCTTGTAGGAATCGATTTCTTCCAAGGAACACCGACTTCGGAACAGTATAGGATCAGGCCCAGCGTTTATATGCAGTCTCTATGGGACCAGAAGTATCATCTAGTCAGTAAAGTCTTTTGGAAGAGCATAAAATATAGGATCTTCAGTGGAAATGGATACGACCATATCGCCGAACGGGCCGTCGCTGATTTGGTCGTAAGTTTTTCTTAACCTTGCTCTTCCCTTTTTTTTTTTTCATTAATCATTTTTTCTTTCTAGACGTTACAACATGGCAAGGAAGAAGAAAAAAAAAGTAACAAAACAACCAGGACAAAACTCAAAGAAAACCAACCTGCCTCCTCCCTTGAGGCTTGCATTTACTAATATCCGCGGGCTTAGAACTCTATACACAACACAAATAACCCAGAACTATTCACACAGATAACAAAAAACCTTATCCTCCTCAATCAGAACGACAAACTAAACAACATACTTAAAACAACAAAAATAATAAAAAGCAAACGCCAACCCAAAAACTTAAAACACATCCTAACTTCCTCAAAACTCGTCCCACATACTACAAAAGGAGTTACAAAATACAACAAACCGCGATGTGGAGTATGTGACATAATAATAGAAGGTAACACATACACATTCAAAATCCCAGCACAAACATTCAAAATAAAAAAGGATCTAAATTGCACCTCCAGAAATGTAGTATATGCACTAAGATGCACAACATGCAACAAATCCTACATAGGCGCCACCAAAAATTTCAGCAATAGAGTGGCCTTACATAAGAGCAACATCAAAATTGCAGATAACAGACACCTCTATGTTTCAAAACACGTGCACACATGCAGTGGAAACAGCTTCAAAATAATGCCAATCTTCCAAACAGACAATTATTATTATTATTATTTTTATTTACTTACACAGGAAAAAAATTTCATCACCAGATTCATTCCTGAACTGAACAGAGCTTAATATCAACACACAAAAACATGAAATGCAAGGCACACTCGCATGCACACCCATACACATACACATATACACACCCACACATAAATCACAACCGACACATTGAAACACACACACACGCGCGCGCGTGTATACAACCACACACAGACATAACACCCTTATCTCTAATACAACACACTGAACAATACCAACCCTACTTAACCTCGAAACCAACAACACTAGGAAACACCTAGAATCTGTTAGAAAGGGTGTAAATAAACATTAATAATTTTATTATATCATAATTAGGATCATTTAATTCATTTTTATGTAAATTATAAAATTATTAATTCCATCTACTAACTAACTAACTAATGAATTAATTTTACTCAAACAATTTTCACTACATAAATATATGCAAATAATAGGGGGGAAATAAGTTCAATCCAGCGACTGACACCCTTTCTAACTCAACAATAAACAACAACATATGCAAATAATAAATAAAATATTTATCAATATTCAAATTTTATTTTTAGCTGCGATATTTTAAGTCTAAAAAATTCTTATTTTTTACTTTACTAGAATATCTTGTTCTTTACTTTTCCAGGTTGAATGTCTTGTCCTTTACTTTTCCAGGTTTAATAAAATCTTAAGAATATTACTTTTCATGCGCGCATTTTTCCATATATATATATATATATATATATATATATATATCTATATAAATAAAATGAACTCATTTTTTCCCGTCTGATTTTGACATTAATAGGATTAAAAATCAAGATATTTCATGCAAATATAATATGAACAAACGGCAGAACAATATCTGAGGTGTGTTATAGGCTTATTATTTCTCAAATTCCTCGATAATCTTAGATTTCTATACTTTTTCTGCTGAGAAGTCACGGCCAAAATCGGTTAAGATCAATGGAAGTGGTGAAATATTTTCTCTCTAATAAATTCCTCCTCCCCCTGCCACCACTTAACACCGTTTGGGGATCGTTGAAAAGTTCAGAAGAGAACACCGGTTTGGCTTCGTAGTTCTTTCATGTGAAGTTATTTAAAATCACTAAACTAAGCTGCAGTGCTCTGTGGCGTAGTGGTTAGTGTGCTGGACAATTCACATTATATTTTCACGTTCGCGCCGACCTACTGTAGTCGGTTTTTTTTTTTTTTTCTAAACAACTGGAATGGACTTTTCTTGGTGGCCGAACTGTTAACGTTGCAGATGTTTTTTTTTTGTTTTTTTTTTCACACTTTATTTTCCTACTTTTACTCATGACTCCGGGTTTGATCCTTCCTACTTACCTACCATAACATTTTTTAAAACTCCCCCCCCCCGTCCCGGAAACAAACACTCGGGCAACGCCGGGTACCCCCGCTAGTATATATATATATATATATATGTATTGTATTCTTTTTATCTACATAAATATTAGTAGATTATTCTTTCTAATTATATAAGTATAGAGTTACACCTATATATATATATATATATATATATATATATATATATATATGTATTGTATTCTTTTTATCTACATTAATATTAGTAGATTATTCTTTCTAATCATTAGTCTTATTTACTTTCTTCAATCCCCTTTTATGGCTAAATATGTTATATAAAAAAGATAATAAATATTAATTTCATTCTGTTTTATTATTATTATTATTATTATTATTATTATTATTGTTATTATTATTATTAATAATTTTAATATATTGTTTTATCATTATTTTTATATATTTATTTAAAAGAAAACGTGAAAACTTTAAACTTATATCATTTAGTATAAAGGGCTTAATTAATTGTAGACTTATATATATATATATGGATGGTAAATATGTTGGTTGCTTACATTCGCTGTCACTTTTGACATGTACGCTTTTAACGCTAAGATTGTGTTTTTTGTTTGTGTTGTTGTAATAACGCGTCTCGTCATTGTAATGTATAATTGTCCATAAATTAGTTGACACGCAGATAATAAATCTCTTTTTCTCTATTCTCTTAACATTTTAATCTTCCCTTCCTATTAATTCTTACTTTCACTCTTTCTCTCTTTAACTATATTTCATCATTCTTTCTTTTCTCTTCTAGCCCTTGTTTTCTTTATAATAACCCTTTATATCGTTTTTTTCTTTTTCTTCGCCATATTTTTTTTCTCTATTTATTTTCTTTCTCTATTTCTTTTTTCTCCTCCTCATCATTCTCTCTCCATTATATTTTTTTTATTAGTTTTCTTTAGATTGCCCCTCCCTCTTTACAAAATTAAAGTTCTGTGTTTTAAGGGTTTTTTTAACTCCAACCTTTAAAGAGTTCCTACTTAATAAAAAAAAATCCATTATTCATTCAACATTTGATATCTGTTGTTTGATTGAAACAAATGGCTGTTTGTAGCAGCGGGATGTAAACATGTTTATATAACAATAAACAAATATATATATATATATATAGATATTTGTTTATTGTTATATAAACATGTTTATATATATATATATATATTCAAGCAAACTACAATCTACTTAAATATATATATATATATATATATATATATATATATATATATATATATATATATATATATGTGAGTAAAGTATGTTTTGCTTACCATCTTCTGTCCATAATTTTCATAAAAATTCTTTTTGATTAAGGGAGGTGGTGTTTGATCAACACTGCTGGGGAGCCATGATTTAATATACTGTTTTGTTTTTAAATCCCCGACACAGTGTTTCATGGTAAACAACTGATGACTCCTTAAATTGACATTAGTACTATAGTGAATTCGAGAGAGCAAATTGATGCATATATATATATATATATATATATATATCAAATAATAAATAAAGCCAATAACACATGACAATTATCTCCCCTTAAAAACTTGCAAAATAAATATTCTCTCTCTATAGATATTAACTGTAGCGTCTTTAAATCAAAATACGCTAACGGAAACAATTTACTGCACGAGCGTCGCCCTTTTAAAATTCATCATTCAATAAAATAAAAAGCTATAGCAAACATCTAAATGACTACTTTAAATACAGTTCCTGATTTCAAAAAAAGAAAAACTAAAAGGTAACTATCTCTATATATTTTTAAATCAAATTTATTATGTAAATTCAAAAAAATATATATTTTTTCTACTCATTTCTATCTCTAACCTATACTAATTTTACTTCAATTTTTCAGATTCATCTGCCTTACTTTTAATGCTAGGTTTATTTTTGGTGTCTTGTAAATTCAATAGAAATCCTCCTAAATTTGCTGATGAGGAGACCGTGCTTACCAAAAAAACTATGTATAATTGTTCTACGTGACTTCATGTATACCACAAATAAAAAGCACGGATTTCCGAAACGATCGTACAGATAATTGACTTTGTTGTTGTTCCTTCTTATGAAACTGATTTTTAATTTAATTAAAATTTGATTTTTTAATTAAAAAATTTTTTTTTTTTTTTAATTTTTAAATTGTAAATCACATTACTTAATATATATATATATATATATATATATATATATATATATATGTGAAAAATTCAAAAATTGTAATTTTATGTTTATCTTTTCAGAATGATGCACCTTTCGATGCATGCATGGACTACAAATTACGCCTGACCCCTATGTCAAGTTTCAACGGCTATGGCACTGCACGTGGGATCGCTAAGCTCTACGGAATCATTTCGAATGGAGGTGTCCACGAGAACAAAACTCTCTTCAAGGAATCAACATTGGATGCGATGGAGGTGCCGCTCGTGAAAGGTTTGGATCTTGTGATCGGCGTTAATAATTCTTTCGGACCCGGCCTCATGTTGATTAAATCCCCGAAGGTAAGTTTCGTAATGATTTCCTGTCATTCTGTGACTTCATCGGAAACTTCCCCTTCGTTCGTCCTTCTCCTCCTCATCACTTTCGTCAGCATCATTTCATATGTATAGGACAACCTCCAGAAATTGATTAATTCTATAATAGTAAAATACTATCTTAAATTGTTAGGTGTGAGTATAGAAGATTTAAGAGAGGTGAAAGTACAGACGAGTTAAAAACAACTCTCTCCCCTCCCAATATTAAGAATGGCTTTCTGAATAAGTTTTTTATTTCAGAACGGTCTCTATTCCATAATAGTAAAATACTACCCCCCTCCTTATATTAAGAATTATTAAATTGCCTTCTATTAAGAATTATTAAATTCTTACGTGAAAGTACAGAAGAATTAAAAATGATCACCCTCCCAATATTAAGAACGGCTTTCTAAATAATAACATTTGTATTTCGGCACGGTCCCTATTCCATAATAGCAAAATACTATCCTCCCTCTCTATATTAAGAATTAATAAATTGTTAGGTGAAAATACAGATGAGTTAAAAAATTCTTTCCTCTCTCAATATTAAGAATGGCTTTCTAAATAACTTTTTTATTTCAGAACAGTCCCTATTCCATAATAGTAAAATACTATCACCCTCCTTATATTAAGAATTAATAAGTTGTTAGGTGTAAATACAGAAGATTTAAAAAAGGATCACTCTCCCAATATTAAGAACGGCTTTCTAAATAATAACATTTGTATTTCGGCACGGTCCCTATTCCATAATGGAAAAATATTATCCTCCCTCTCTATATTAAGAATTAATAAATTGTTAGGTGAAAATACAGATAAGTTTAAAAATTCTCTCCCCTCTAAATATTAAGAATGGCTTTCTAAATAACGCAACCACTGCCTTCCATAGTTGTCGTCTCACCACGTTTTTAGCCAAGTAAGTCTCTGGCCAGCTTTGGGTAGGATCAGATAATGAATAAACATGGGTTTATAAGACCACATAATCCAACCTTGATCGCTCTTCAGGGCCCGTGGCGCAGTGGATAGAGACATTGAATCCCTACGGTTCCAGGTGAGAATTGTCTGAAGATAGCGGTTTCAATCCTATTTCGCTTGTATATATATAGATGATGTAAATTTCTTTTTCAGGGTAACACCATGTTTGGACATCCGGGTTTCGGTGGTCAGATGGGTATTGCCGACCGACAAAACAATCTCGGAATTGCCTATCTTACAAACAACCTGGCTATGTTTGACCACATCGGCCGATTGTATACGAGACTGAGCGAGGCGCTGTATGATTCTTTGGCGGAAATCCAAACTGGGAACTGATTGGCTTCGCGGTGGATTCTTCGATAGTCTTTTAATCGATTAAAAGACTATCACATTGTTTTCTAAATAAAGTTGGTAATGAATTTTAAGCTTTTGATTATGCTTGAAGTGTGACCCCGTTAGGAACTTTCTGGTGCAAAATTTAAGTGTTTTGTCCTTGTTCAGAATTTTCCCTATATTAAAAGCAAAAAACTAACAAAAACATGTGTATGACCTTTTCTTTATTGTTTTTTATTTTGTAAAAAGGAATCACCACTTATCAAGACCCAGAAGCCACTCGAGGATAAGGGTTAAAGAGTGTAAATTAGTCAAAAGGACAATCTTTAGAAGTGTAAATTTGGTAAATTGGATTACTTAAGGGCAACAACTCATCAAGAACTTGTTTACATTGGACTTGAAGATGGCCATATTGTAGTCAGCTGGAAAGCAGGTAAATAAAACAGAGTTCCACAGGTGTGCAGTTCTAAGAAAGAAGCTTTGCTCATGGAATCTACATTTAGATTTAGGCACAGATGAAGAGTGGGGAAACTCTGTCAATATATATATATATATATATATTAATACATATATATATATATTAATATATATATTAATACATACATATATATATATATATATATATATTCATATATATATATATTCATATAGTAATTTATAAAATATATATGGCGATTAAGCTACACTGAATATTCTGCGTTTCATCCACTGTAGGATTCGTCAGGCTTATGCACCATATATATTTTATAAATTACTAACTAGCTCTACCTACGTATTGAGCACTTTGGAAGTAAATACTTAAAGTTTACGCATAAATCTATACTTTCGTATATTAAATTTCTGTGAGTAAATGAAGTAGTTATATATTCATATATATATATATATATATATATTCATATATATATATTCATATATATATATTCATATATATATATATTCATATATATATATTCATATACATATATATTCATATATATATATATGAATATATATATATTCATATATATATATATTAATATATATATATATTCATATATATATATTCATATATATATATATATATTCATATATATATATATTCATATATATATATTCATATATATATATTCATATATATATATATTCATATATATATATATTCATATATATATATATTCATATATATATATTCATATATATATATTCATATATATATATATATTCATATATATATATTCATATATATATATTCATATATATATATTCATATATATATATATTCATATATATATATTCATATATATATATATTAATATATATATATATTAATATATATATATATTAATATATATATATTCATATATATATATATATATATATATTAATATATATATATTCATATATATATATTCATATATATATATTCATATATATATATATATTCATATATATATATTCATATATATATATATTAATATATATATATTCATATATATATATATATTCATATATATATATTCATATATATATATATTAATATATATATATTCATATATATATATATATATTAATATATATATTCATATATATATATATTAATATGTATATATTCATATATATATATATATATTAATATGTATGTATTCATATATATATATTAATATATATATATATATTAATATATATATATATTCATATATATATATATTAATATATATATATATATATAATCATATATATATATATATTAATATATATATTCATATATATATATATTAATATATATATATATTCATATATATATATATATATTAATCTTCTCTATATAAATAAAATGAACTCATTTTTTCCCGTCTGATTTTGACATTAATAGGATTAAAAATCAAGATATTTCATGCAAATATAATATGCACAAACGGCAGAACAATATCTGAGGTGTGTTATAGGCTTATTATTTCTCAAATTCCTCGATAATCTTAGATTTCTATACTTTTTCTGCTGAGAAGTCACGGCCAAAATCGGTTAAGATCAATGGAAGTGGTAAAATATTTTCTCTCTAATAAATTCCTCCCCCCCCCTGCCACCACTTAACACCGTTTGGGGATCGTTCACAAGGAACAGTTGAGAAAAGAACACCGGTTTGGCTTCGTAGTTCTTTCATGTGAAGTTATTTAAAACCTACCATAACATTTTTTAAAACTCCCCCCCCCGTCCCGGAAACAAACACTCGGGCAACGCCGGGTACCCCCGCTAGTATATATATATATATATTCATATATATATATATATATATATATATATATATATATTAATATATATATATTAATATATATATATTCATATATATATATTCATATATATATATTAATATATATATATATTCATATATATATTAATATATATATATTTATATATATATATTAATACATATATATATAAATACATATATATATATTAATACATATATATATATTGATACATATATATATATATTAATACATATATATATATATCAATACATATATATATTAATACATATATATATTATATATATATTAATACATATATATATATTATATATATATATATATATATACTAGCAGGGGTGCCCGGCGTTGCTCGGGTGTTTGGAGGTGTATGCTGTGCAAAAAAAGCAAAAAAACAAAAAAAAATGGTTAATTTTTTAAAACTTTGACCCCTATTATGACCCCTTAAAATTTATAGTTTCGGGCTCAAATCACTTTATTAAGTTAGATCCAGGTTCAAGGAACCTATATCTAAAATTTCAAGTGTCTAGACCCAAAATTGTCGGAGGAGTTTGGTAGAGTTCTTAAAGGTCAAATCGTTGAAATTTCACCCCTTAACAGCCAAATTTCTGGCTGACACCCGTCACATCGATTTTCCCAAATCTCAGTACCCGGTATTTCAAATTTCGAGTCTATAGACTAAAAATTGACAGAGTTATTGCGTAGGGAAATGTACACAGACAGACAGACACACAGACAGACAGACACGTTCACTTTTATAGATATATAGATAATATATATATTAATACATATATATATAATATATATATATATTAATACATATATATATATAATATATATATATTAATACACATATATATATATATATATAATATATATTAATACATATATATATATATATGGATACATATATGTATGAATACATATATATACACACATGTATATATATATATATATATATATATATATAGTTGTTATTGGATAAATAGATACAGGTTAAACCCATGGGTAAAAAAATTTTGAAAAAACAAATGGTTTTCTCAAAGGTTTTCTCAAAATTTATATATATATTTAATCTTAAAAAGATTAAATATATATATAAATTTTGAGAAAACCATTTGTTTTTTCAAAATTTTCAATATTTGTAATAAAGTTAATCTGTCTGTCTGTCTGTCTCTGTCTGTCTGTCTCTCTCTCTGTCTGTCTGTCTCTCTCTCTCTCTCTCTCTCTCTCTCTCTCTCTCTCTCTCTCTCTCAGCAAACGCAAAAAAACAATAGAAATTAAAAAATTAACAAAGAAAAAAGAAAAACAAATGAATGAAATATTATTTTATTATGCGAATGCATGAAATAGGATAACCATTAAAAGTAAAAAAAAAAAAAATTTTGTTTTCATCTGTCTTTTTTTTATGTGTATTTACACCCCCCGCATATATATATATATATTTATGAGAGTGTATGGGACCGCGGAAAAACGTATATATATATATATATTTATTTATATATACACATATATTTTTTATAAACTTTTCTATTTTTAAAAAGTCTCCAATTAAAGTGTGATTTCGTTTCAGCATTGTTTTCGTCCGTGCAAAAAATTTCGATTTTTCGAATCGACCGCTCTTAACGAGCCGTCAATTTTATATTTATTTGCTAGTTTGTATTTTTAATTTTTTGAAAAATTTTTTTTTTTGAAAATTAAATTTTTTACAATGAGCTTTTGGTTCTCCTGTAGCGGCTCCCTGATTCTACTGTTGCCTGTGTTATTTTTGCGCTCCTAATCCGAATTCGTAGCAGCAGGCCGACCTATGTGGACTTTTTTTTTTAATATATATATATACTAAAACGATCGCAGAATAAAAATAATTGGATTAAAAAAAAATATATTTATTATTTCGAATTATTTAATCAAATAATTTTGGTGTCATGATGGAGGTAATGCCTCGGAATAGAAGAAAGGAGAAATGTATGTGCTGTTCTGGTGCTGACACTTGAAAGTGTTCAAATTTCTCATTTAAATTTTATTCAAGCGTAAGTGTCGTCAAAAAGTGTGTAACCTACATATAGATTGTTCTAACCCCTTTTATATATATATATATATATATATATATATATATATATATATATATATATATATATATATTCTTTTTGCCGACACTATATATATATTTTTACTTTATTACTATAAAAAAAAACTTTTAAAATTTAGAAAAGATTTTTAAACATTTTATTCAAATAAAAAACGTGGTTTGTCTTACTATACACATAAATTGGAAAAAGTTGTCACCCCCCCCCCCGAAAAAAAAATATATAACAAATAAATGTTACCAAAGGCAAGATAAGTTACTTTTCTACCTAACTGGATAATTTTTTAGTGTTTTTTATTTAATGTAACATGTTTATTCAGCTCGAAAAAAATACAATGGTTACTGATTTATTGGAAAATTTAAAATGCCGTCCGACTCTCTCTTGAACAAGGTAAGTTTGGGAAAATGAGTTAAATATAAGAAACTATATAAAATACTGTTAAAAACCCAGCCTATGTCACGGTAACATATATTGAGCGAGTTTCTTTTATATATTTTTTTAAAACTCATTTTCCCAAACTTACTCAAGAAAGTCGAGCGCCATTTTTAATTTTCCAATACATCTGTAAACACTGCATGTTTTTCGAGCTGAATAAACATGTTACAGTAAATAAAAACGCTAAAAAATTATCCAGTTAGGTAGAAAAGTAACTTATCTTTCTTTTGATAACATTTATTTATTATATATTTGTTTTTTGACAACTTTTTCAAATAGCATTTTGACTTGATAAAACAATTCGAAATAAAAATTTATTTTTGTTTTAATTCAATTGTTCTTTATTATGCAATAATTAAAAAAAAAACAGTTCGAAATATATTAAATATTAAAAAAGAAATTGTTTATGGTCGCTTTGATAGAAAAAAAAAAAAAGACACCTATGTCGGCCCGCTGCCACAAATCCGGAATAGAGGCATGTGAATCGGAAGAGGCATAAGCAGAATCAGGGAGACATCTGATACAGGAGAACCAATTTTTTTTTTTTTTTGTCAGAGACATACTTTTTTTTAATTAATATTTTTTTATTTCTAATTTCCGCACACAAACAAACATACGAAAAAAAAAAAATTGCACGCAAATTTGCACATACACGCACCGATACAAACCTGATAAGGTTTTCAGTATTTTTTTTTTTTTTTTTTTGCCAAGAGAAATGGATGGATTTTTAATTAATCTTTTTCTTTTAGTGGATTAAAAATATAATTTTTCTGAATTCGTGTAAATCTGGGCTCATTTATTTTTTTTCTTTAGAAAAAAAAAAAGCCGGTTTTATTAGCTATTTTTAGCTACTTCTCTTTCGCCAATTTTGGCTATTTTTAGCCATTTTTTCTTCATTTCCCTCGACGTGCTATTAAAAAGAAGTCTTTAGAAAGTTTATTTCGTTAGATTTGAAAAAATATCTGATGTTTGGTCATAGTCGTTCCGCTCCGAGGTTTTTTCTTATGAAGTCTGGTCATCTTATTTTGTACCTAAAAATACAAAAAGAAAAAAATAAATAAATAAAACAGAATTATATATCAAAGAGTCCAAATAAATGTGTAGTTTAGAGGCGTAAAATTTTTGGCAGACAAACATTCACAAAAACTATTTATTTTTTATATAGAACACATTATTAGATCCAAAGGCTGAAATAAAACCAGAAACAAAATTCAATCGAGGCCGCCATATTGCTTTTAAAATAAAACTAGCTCCAAAACTATTTGTCTCTGCTAATTTTCCTTGCAATATTCGTTTTCAGCATACCTGAACAAACTGAGGTATGGCCCCTTTCATAAGCCGCATATTAAAAATGTTCAAACATGGTCGCCAGTGATTTACATTTTAAAATACACGTATTAATAAAACTAGCTCCAAAACTATCTGTTTCTGCTAATTTTCCTTGCGATATTCGTTTTCAGCATACCTGAACAAACTGAGGTATGGCCCCTTTCATAAGCCGCATGTTTAAACTGTTCAAACATGGTCGCCAGTGATTTACATTTCAAAATACACGTATTAATAAAACTAGCTCCAAAACTATTTGTCTCTGCTAATTTTCCTTGTGATATTCGTTTTCAGCATACCTGAACAAACTGAGGTATGGCCCCTTTCATAAGCCGCATGTTAAAACTGTTCAAACATGGTCGCCAGTGATTTACATTTCAAAATACATGTATTAATAAAACTAGCTCCAAAACTATTTGTCTCTGCTAATTTTCCTTGCGATATTCGTTTTCAGCATACCTGAACAAACTGAGGGTTCGCCCCTTTCATATGTCGCCTGTTCAACCATGGTCGCCAGTGATTTCTGAATGAGAGGCATCTCAGCGTGTATTCAATTGAAAATTTCTAAGTCCAAACAAGAGGGGATGTAGGTATTGGTAGATGAGAAAAAAAAAACAGTTCAGCATTAAAAAGGCCAAATTTGGCTTTAAAAAGGCCAATCTATCGAATAAAAAATTATAAATACTATTTATCTATATATATAAAAGCGAAAATGTATGTATGTATGTATGTTTGTGTGTCTGGTAAAAACTTTTGACAAACGCAACAAAAATTCACAAACTTGGTATCATATTAAAACCCGACCCTCTGGAAGAGAAATATCGAAAAATTAGCCCAAAAGGACCATCAGAAGTGCGTTGAGCACAAAAACAACAAAAAAAAGAGTATATAATCTAATAGGCCCCGTGCGTGCTATAGGTCAATCTCCAACGTCTGTCCCATCGCCTCGGTGTTGCATCCCTGTTTACAAGTACTTTAATGGGATGTGCTCTCATGAACCCATAGCACTTATACCAGTGCCCGGAAAACTTGTCCCGGGAAAACTCGTCTCCGGAAAAACCGTACCCGGAAAACTCGAACCGTTCAGTTTGTTCAGGTATGCTGAAAACGAATATCGCAAGGAAAATTAGCAGAGAAAAATAGTCTTGGAGCTAGTTTTATTAATGCGTGCATTTTGAAATGTAAATCACTGGCGACCATGTTTGAACAGGCGGCATATGAAAGGGGCAAAACCTCAGTTTGTTCAGGTATGCTGAAAACGAATATCGCAAGGAAAATTAGCACAGACAGACGAATAGTTTTCGAGATATTAATGCGTGTATTTGGAAATGTAAATCACTGGCGACCATGTTTGAGCAGGCGGTGTATGAAAGTGGCCAACCCTCAGTTTGTTCAGGTATGCTGAAAACGAATATCGCAAGGAAAATTAGCAGAGACAAATAGTTTTGGAGCTAGTTTTATTAATGGGTGTATTTTGAAATGTAAATCACTGGCGACCCTGTTTGAACAGTTTAACCAGGCGGTGTATGAAAGGGGCCAACCCTCAGTTTGTTCAGGTATGCTGAAAACGAATATCGCAAGGAAAATTAGCAGAGATAAATAGTTTTGGAGCTAGTTTTATTAATGCGTGTATTGTGAAATGTAAATCACTGGCGACCATGTTTGAACAGGCGGCATATGAAAGGTGCCAACCCTCAGTTTGTTCATGTATGCTGAAAACGAATATCGCAAGGAAAATTAGCAGAGACAAATAGTTTTGGAGCTAGTTTTATTAATGGGTGTATTTTGAAATGTAAATCACTGGCGACCCTGTTTGAACAGTTTAACCAGGCGGTGTATGAAAGGGGCCAACCCTCAGTTTGTTCAGGTATGCTGAAAACGAATATCGCAAGGAAAATTAGCAGAGATAAATAGTTTTGGAGCTAGTTTTATTAATGCGTGTATTGTGAAATGTAAATCACTGGCGACCATGTTTGAACAGGCGGCATATGAAAGGTGCCAACCCTCAGTTTGTTCATGTATGCTGAAAACGAATATCGCAAGGAAAATTAGCAGACACAAATAGTTTTGGAGCTAGTTTTATTAATGCGTGTATTTTGAAATGTAAATCACTAGTGACCATGTTTGAACAGTTTTAACAGGCGGCTTATGAAAGGGGCCAACCCTCAGTTTGTTCAGGTATGCTGAAAACGAATATCGCAAGGAAAATCAGCACAGACTGACTATAGACTCACCATCAAAGTATTGAAATATTTTTTATTTTATAAAGGAATTACTACTTATCAAGCCCCAGAGGCCACTCGAGGATAAGGGTTAAAGTGTGTACATACAGTAGTCAATGGACAATATCATAGTAATCGTTAGAAGTGTAAATTTGGTAAATTGGATTATTTAAGAGGAACGGCTCATCAAGAACTTGTTTACATTGGACTTGAAGACGACGAAATAAAAATATAAAGTTGAAAGAACTAGCGAAAAGTATCATTTTAACGATGCATTTCAAATCGTAAACTGCCTGTTTACATTTTTTTTAACATTTTTCAAAGATAATAAAAAGTGTAAAAAAAAAAGCAAACCTTTAGAATCCTAAAAAGATCTCCCGGGAGCATTTTTGCAACATGAAAAATATACAAACCAAAATAAAGAGAGGAGGCAACCCTGCTCAAAAATATGGTTTATTACATCGCCTAAAAAAAGAAGAAGAATCGGGGGCTCCGTGGGCAAGTAAATTGTTTTCTTTTTTCTAACTTGGTTTTAAAAAGTTTTTATTGCTAACATTTATTTTCATAAACTCTAACCACACCTCACAACCCTAACCCGGCCGGCCGGGGAAAAACGTTTTTATTTTTTTAAATTTTGGTGAATACGACAACACACATACGCACGCATGTACACACATACACACACACACACGCACGCACACATAAGCATATCGCTTGTCACCAAGCTAAAGAAGAGAGAGAGAGAGTGGGGGAAGGAGAGAAAGGATCGTACGTGCCGGGGTCAAACAGAAGTTAAATGAAATCGATTATAAATCGCTCGACAAAGTTGTGTCTGAACTTTTTATTCTATGAAACTTAAGATTAATAAAACGAAATAATCGTGACCCGTGGAAATTTCATGGCGAATATTTCGCATTCAATAAGAACAAAACGAAAAAGTAGTGAACAAATAAATATATAAGAAAATGAATGTTACCAAAGGCAAGATAAGTTACTCTTCTGCCTACCTAGATCACATTTTTGTTGTTTTAACTTATTTTAAAACGTTTATTTAACACAAACAAAAGTAGCGCACGGTTTTAAGTTAGAACAATAAAGAAGTGTCTGACATTTTACAGACATCTTGTGAGACTCGATAATCGCTCCAAACTCGAAAATTAAGCAAAATACTGGTAGGAACACATCCAATAAATGTCAGCAAACGTTCGAACATGTTTTCTTTTTCACATTAGCGAAACACTTATGAGAGAAAAAGCGAAAATGAGAAGCAAACACAAATGAAGAAGTCGGTTTTTATCGTTGAGCACAAAAACAACTAAAAAAAGAGTATCTAATCTAATAGGCCCCGTGCGTGCTATAGGTCAATCCCCAACGTCTGTCCCATCGCCTCAGTGTTGCATCCCTGTTTACAAGTACTTTAATGGGATGTGCTCTCATGAACCCATAGCACTTATACCAGTGCCCGGAAAACTTGTCCCGGGAAAACTCGTCTCCGGAAAAACCGTACCCGGAAAACTCGAACCGTCAGTTTGTTCAGGTATGCTAAAAACGAATATCGCAAGGAAAATTAGCAGAGAAAAATAGTCTTGGAGCTAGTTTTATTAATGCGTGTATTTTGAAATGTAAATCACTGGCGACCATGTTTGAACAGGCGGCATATGAAAGGGGCAAACCCTCAGTTTGTTCAGGTATGCTGAAAACGAATATCGCAAGGGAAATTAGCACAGACAGACGAATAGTTTTCGAGATATTAATGCGTGTATTTGGAAATGTAAATCACTGGCGACCATGTTTGAGCAGGGTGTGAATGAAAGGGGCCAACCCTCAGTTTGTTCATGTATGCTGAAAACGAATATCGCAAGGAAAATTAGCAGAGACAAATAGTTTTGGAGCTAGTTTTATTAATGCGCGTATTTTGAAATGTAAATCACTGGCGACCCTGTTTGAACAGTTTAACCAGGCGGTGTATGAAAGGGGCCAACCCTCAGTTTGTTCAGGTATGCTGAAAACGAACATCGCAAGGAAAATTAGCAGAGATAAATAGTTTTGGAGCTAGTTGTATTAATGCGTGTATTGTGAAATGTAAATCACTGGCGACCATGTTTGAAAAGGCGGCATATGAAAGGTGCCAACCCTCAGTTTTTTCATGTATGCTGAAAACGAATATCACAAGGAAAATTAGCAGAGACAAATAGTTTTGGAGCTAGTTTTATTAATGCGTGTATTTTGAAATGTAAATAACTAGTGACCATGTTTGAACAGTTTTAACAGGCGGCTTATGAAAGGGGCCAACCCTCAGTTTGTTCAGGTATGCTGAAAACGAATATCGCAAGGAAAATTAGCAGAGACAAATAGTGTTGGAGCTAGTTTTATTAATGCGTGTATTTTGAAATGTAAATCACTGGCGACCATGTTTGAACAGGCGGCATATGAGGGGGGCCAACCCTCAGTTTGTTCAGGTATGCTGAAAACGAATATCGCAAGGAAATTAGCAGAGACAAATAGTGTTGGAGCTAGTTTTATTAATGCGTGTATTTTGAAATGTAAATCACTGGCGACCCTGTTTAACAGTTTAACCAGGCGGTGTATGAAAGGGGCCAACCCTCAGTTTGTTCAGGTATGCTGAAAACGAACATCGCAAGGAAAATTAGCAGAGATAAATAGTTTTGGAGCTAGTTTTATTAATGCGTGTATTGTGAAATGTAAATCACTGGCGACCATTTTTGAACAGTTTGAACAGGCGGCGTATGAAAGGGGCAACCCTCAGTTTGTTCAGGTATGCTGAAAACGAATATCGCAGCAGAACTTAAAACACTTGTTCAGGTAGGTAGAAGAGTAACTTATCTTGCCTTTTGGTAACATTTATATATTATATATTTGTTTGTTTTTTTTTAACTTTTACGCTTTGTTGTCTTAACTCCGAAGGATTAACCTTAGAATTTCCACAGGTCTCCTTAGTTAAAACGAATTATTTCGCAGTTCAAATTGCCGTGAAATAAACAAATCTGACTGACACAGGATTTGCCATTTCCGGTTGTCGCCGCCGACAACGCTCTTATATTTACAATCGAAAGCGTCGCCAAGTTCGTTCGTCGCTGTGTCTGGGTGTGTGTAGGAGTGGGGGCAAAGTTGTAACATTCAATACATAAAATCAACAGCTTTAATTTCTATGAATCGTCATTCGCGTATCGGTGCGAAGTCGAGTGTCGGCGTTCTTGTCTTGTTGAAGTAAGTTTTTTTAACACAGTTGAGTTGGAAATGGATTTCTGCACGTGCATGGCTGGACGATAAGGATAACAATACAAATAACAATAATTATTATCTTCAAGTCTCTTCTTAAAGGGGCATTCGGCTACGAAGTTACAACTAGCTAATCGACACTCGACACTGTCAATGAGTTATGCGAAACAGACGGACTCTTCCGCTGTATCAAAGTTATTAAGTGTGGTTAGACTGAAACTCATTAAAGCCAGTAATCTAAGTTTCAACTAGCTAATAGACATTCGGCACTTTCAATGAGTTATGCGATCACCGCCACTTGTCCAAAAACGGACTGTTCCGCTGTATCACAGTTATTAAGGGTGGTTAGAGTGTAACTCATCAGAGCCAGTAACCTAACTTACAACTAGCTAGTCAACATTCGACACTGTCATTGAGTTATGCGATACACTGCTAATTGTCCAGAGACGGACTGTTCTACTGTATCACAGTTGTAAAGGATGGTTAGACTAAAACTCATAAGAGCCAGTAATCTAATTTACAACTACCTTATCGACAGTAGACACTTTCACTGAGTTTACGTGTGTGTGTGTGTCTTTTTGTGTGTGTGTGGTTCGTTAACATTCGGACTGTCCATTTTAAAATCGTTCGGGTATGCTGAAAACGAATATCGCAAGGCACAGACAAATAGTTTTCGAGATACTAATGCGTATATTTCGAGATACTAATGCGTATATTTTGAAATGTAAATCATTGGCGACCATGTTTGAACAGGCGGCATATGAAAGGGGCAAACCATCAGTTTGTTCAGGTATGCTGAAAACGAATATCGCAAGGAAAATTAGCAAACACAGACAGAGTTTATTTTGGGAGCTAGTTTTATTAATGCGTGTATTTTTAAATGTAAATCCTTGGCGACCCTGTTTGAACAGGTGACATATGAACGGGTGCAACCATCAGTTTTTCAGGTATGCTGAAAACGAATATCGCAAAGAAAATTAGCAGAGACAGACAGACTACTAGTTTTGGAGCTAGTTTTAATTATGCGTGTATTTTGAAATGTAAATCACTGGCGACCATGTTTGAACAGGCGGCATATGAAAGGGGGCAACCCTCAGTTTGTTCAGGTATGCTAATAACGAATATCGCAAGGAAAATTAGCACAGACAGACGAATAGTTTTCGATATAGTAATACGTGTGTTTTGAAATGTAAATCACTGGCGACCATGTCTGAACAGGTGGCATATGAAAGGGGCAAACCCTCTTTTTGTTTCAGGTATGCTGAAAACGAATATCGCAGGGAAAATGAGCACAGACAAATACTGTTGTAGCTAGTTTTATTAATGCGTGTATTTTGAAATGTAAATCACTGGCGAGCATGTTTGAACAGGTGATATATGAACGGGGGCAACCATCAGTTTTTCAGGTATGCTGAAAACGAATATCGCAAGGAAAATTAGCAGAGACAGACAGACTACTAGTTTTGGAGCTAGTTTTATTAATGCGTGTATTTTGAAATGTAAATCACTGGCGACCATGTTTAAACAGGCGGCATATGAAAGGGGCCAACCCTCAGTGTGTTCAGGTATGCTGAAAACGAATATCGCAAGGAAAATCAGCACAGACTGACTATAGATTCACCATCAAAGTAGTGAAATATTTTTTTTTATTTTATATAGGAATCACTACTTATCAAGTCCCAGAGGCCACTCGAGGATAAGGGTTAAAGTGTGTACAGTAGTCAATGGACAATATCATAGTAATCGTTAGAAGTTTAAATTTGGTAAATTGGATTATTTAAGAGGAACGGCTCATCAAGAACTTATTTACATAGGACTTGAAGACGACGAAATAAAAATATAAAGTTGAAAGAACTATCATTTTAATGATGCATTTCAAATCGTAAACTGCCTGTTTACATTTTATTTTATATTTTTCGAAGATAATAAAAAGTGTAAAAAAAAGAAAACCTATAGAATCCTAAAAAAGATCTCCCGGGAGCATTTTTGCAACATGAAAAATATACAAACCAAAATGAAGAGAGGAGGCAACCCTACTCAAAAATATGGTTTATTACATCGCCTAAAAAAAGAAGAAGAATCGGGGGCTCCGTGGGCAAGTAAATTGTTTTCTTTTTTCTAACTTGGTTTTAAAAAGTTTTTATTGCTAACATTTATTTTCATAAACTCTAACCACACCTCACAACCCTAATCCGGCCGGTCGGGAAAAAAGTTTTTATTTTTTTAAATTTTGGTGAAACCGACAACACACACACACACACACACACACACACACACACACACACACACGCACGTACACACATACACGCACGCACGCACACATAGGCATCGCTTCTTGTCACCAAGCTGAAGAAGAGAGAAAGTGGGGGAAGGGGAGTAAGGGTCGTGTTCTGTGCACTGCACGTGCCGGGGTCAAACAGAAGTTAAATAAATAAATGGCTCGACAAAGTTGTGTCTGAACTTTTTATTCTATGAAACTTAAGATTAATAAAACGAAATAATCGTGACCCGTGGAAATTCCACGGCGAATATTTCGCATTCAAGAGAACAAAACGAAAAAGTAGTGAACAAATAAATATATAAGAAAATGAATGTTACCAAAGGCAAGAAAAGTTACTCTTCTACCTACCTAGATCACATGTTTGTTGTTTTAACTTATTTTAAAACGTTTATTTAACACAAACAAAAGTAGCGCACGGTTTTAAGTTAGAACAATAAAGAAGTGTCTGACATTTTACAGACATCTTGTGAGACTCGATAATCGCTCCAAACTCGAAAATTAAGCAAAATACTGGTAGGAACACATCCAATAAATGTCAGCAAACGTTCGAACATGTTTTCTTTTTCACATTAGCGAAACACTTATGAGAGAAAAAGCGAAAATGAGAAGCAAACACAAATGAAGAAGTCGGTTTTTATCGTTGAGCACAAAAACAACAAAAAAAAAGAGTATCTAATCTAATAGGCCCCGTGCGT
>NW_027633169.1:190000-237500 GCF_053919585.1 Euprymna scolopes
GGTCGATAAACTATAGAATTACCGTGACAATTGTGCAGTTTATAAACCGTGCTGTTCTGGGAAAAAAATATTAAAATTTAAATCTAAATTAACGTCTTTTTTTTAAATTTGTTAGGTGAAAGTATACATATAATATTATTTAAGGGTGGTCGATAAACTATAGAATTACCGTGACAATTGTGCAGTTTATAAACCGTGCTGTTCTGGGAAAAAAATATTAAAATTTAAATCTAAATTAACGTCTTTTTTTTAAATTTGTTAGATGAAAGCATACATATAATATTATTTAAGGGTGGTCGATAAACTATAGAATTACCGTGACAATTGTGCAGTTTATAAACCGTGCTGTTCTTGGATAAAATATTTTTAATTTAAATCTAAATTAACGTCTTTTTATTTAATTTGTTAGATGAAAGCATGTATATAATATTATTTATGGGCGGTCCATAAACTGTAGAATTACCGTGACAATTGTGCAGTTTATAAACCGTTCTTTTTTTGGATAAAATGCTGGATGTGTATTTTCCCCCCTAAAGTCCAACCCTATCCTCACCGTGGTAGGGGGGTGTAACGTTGTAGTTTAACAGCTACACGGCTAAATGGGCTCTGGCAAAAAAAAAAAAAAAAAAAATCCAGAAAATGTCGGCATTAGTTTGTGTCGTCCGTCATCTGGTCGTCTTTTTATACGCTTGCATGTGGCGAGCAAAAAGGCGTGAAGGGAGCAGGCTGAAAGGAGAACAATACCCGAAAGATGTAAACCGAACGAAAGAGAAAAATGGGCCTCTGCAAGGCCCCGTGTTCTCCCCAGCCTGCTCCCAGTTTCCCCGACTTTGCATGCAACTGGTTTTGAGCTTTTGGAAAGCTCTTTTCTCAGTGTCGGGGTGTTGACTCCACTTCCAAGTTAACAAATAGCTGCAAGTCTGGGTACGGTCCGATTGGTTCCGAAGCTCTTCCGCTGTGAGGTGCGCTTTCGAATCTCCCGAAGGGGGCTACCCTCTAAGCAGGCGACACGTGCTCGTGTTACTATGTAATGCAGGCTTGCCTCGACTCGACTAAGGACGACTAGAGTTCGACTAGATTGTGTGCTCACAAGCCGCTTTAAGGCCGCTTTTATTATTCCTACTGTCTAGGAACTCCGAAATGGTATGGTAGTGCAATTATATATGACCGTCCTCCAATACGAAATGGTAGTGCAATTATATATGACGGTCCTCCGATATGATAGTAGGAATGCCAGTTTTGTGAGCGATCATCGCCGTCTTATGAACACAAACTAGTGGTCTCTTTACGAATCCTGTTGGGTAGAGAGAACACCTCTGTTTTCTGCTCCGCCTGTTATTCTGAGTAGAAACCGCTTTTTAGGAGATGTTCGCAGCAAAGCTTGTTTTTATATAGTGCCCCTCCTTTCGGGAGTTCATCACCTCGCTGCCCAGACGAGAGCTTTCTCCGGTGGAACCTCTTTTTTTTTCTTTTTTTTATTTTACTTTCCAGTTTAATGGCGAACGAACAGTCACCAGCAAGTGGTCTGCACCGACAGGAAGATGAGTATAGTATCACCCTTTCTTCTTTTTATTTCGATTTCAGTCTTTGTGATTTGATAATTTAATTTAACTGTTTCCATTGTTCCAGCTTTCACACAGCAGTAGATTATCAACACTATAAATATCATCTCTTTTTTATAGATTGGAACAAGCAATGAAACCTAGCAGCATCACCGTTCCTGTCTGCCACATGTCTTGTGCACTTTGAATCCAGTATTTCTTTCTTTGCGTTCAAGCACATCTGGGTACAATCAAACTGCGTATGATGTATGTCTATCTGTTTCTTCCAACATTAGCATCTCGAAGTCTTGACAGCAATCATTGTCATAGAAGTAGAGTAAGTATTCTTTTTCTTTCCTTCTGTGTGTATATCTTTGTAATTTCAGGTACTCCTCTTGATCATGATGGAATTCTACTATCAGCTATTGTGAGAATTATGTGCATTGGAAAAAACAACTGAATCCAGCAGCATCACCTATCCTAGCTGCCACATGTTTCCTGTAGTTACAGAAGTCCTCAAGTAAGTGTTTCTTTCTTTGTGTACATGCACATCTGGGTAAAATCAAATTCTAAACTATTAGCTTTATTTAAATGAATGCAGTTCTGCTTGTATTTCTTCTCATCAGCTAACTTATGCAACTACAAAAAAAAAGTAGTACATGGGTGTTTGATCATAACCAGAAAGTTAAATATATCATTAAAAAAAAAAAGTTTTTAAATTATTAAAAAAAAGAAGTTTTTAAATTATTAAAAGGAAAAAAATCATCACAGTAAAAATTATATATATGTAACAAAGAACACAAACAAACATGAAATTGCCATGAGTTTCAGCAAGAAGCAGAAAAGAGAAAAAGTGGAGATAACACCTGGGAAGTAACAGGTAAGAATTTTCTTTATTTCTTATCTCAACTAGCGCATAGATTTTTTTCAAATATACATTAAAAAAAATTACCCAAGTCAAACAATTGATGGAAAAACTAAGCATTAAAGTTCAATTAAGCATAAAAAAAATAAATTCTAATAATTATGTAATCTATATACAAATTGCCTCCCTTGAATATATATATATATATATATACATATTCAAGGGAGACCATTGGTATATAGATCACATAATAATTAGAAGTTATTTTTTTAATTGAAATATATATATATATTCAAGGGAGACAATTTGTATATATATCATATAATTATTTGAAGTTATTTTTTAATTCAAATATATATATATATATATATATATATATTTATTTATTTATTTCAATTAAAAAAATAACTTCTAATAATTGTTATCTATATTCACATAGTCTTCCTTGATTATATATATATATATTCAAGGGAGACAATTTGTATAAAGATCACATAATTATTAGAAGTTATTTTTTTTAATTTAAATAAATAAATAAATATATATATTCAAGGGAGACAATTTGTATATAGATCAGATAATTATTAGAATTATTTTTTTAAATTGAAATAAATACATTTATATATATATATATATATATATATATATATATATATATATATATATATTATACTAGCATGGGTTACTGGCGTAGCCCCGGTGTTTAGCGGTGTATGCTGCCCCCCTCCCCAACAAAAAAGAAAGCAAAGAAACGGTTAATTTTTTAAAACTTGACCCCTATTATGAACCCTTAAAATTTATTGTTTTGGGCTCCAAATGAGATATTAAGTTAGATCCATGTCCAAGGAAACTATATGTAAAATTTCAAGTGTTTAGACCCATAATTGTCGGAGGAGATTTGTAGGGTTCTCAAAGGCCAAATCATTGAAGTTTGACCCCTCAATCGCCAAATTTCTGTCCAAGTACCAATCACATAGATTTTCCAAAATCTCAGTACCCTTTTTATCAAAATTTGGAATATGTAGACTAAAATTGACAGAAATGTACACACAGACAGACATATTCAATTCTATAGATAGATAGATAGATAAATAATGAGAGACAGAAAGATAAATATATACAATGATTAATGAATTAGTAGAGATAGTTGTTAAATTTTTGGAAATATGTATGGCAATTTGATGGTAAGACTTAGAGCTAACTGTTAATATTTAAAATATATACACAGAAATTCAAATGACAGGACTTATATGTAGAGTGCTCAATACATCAGTAGAGCAAGGTAATAAGTTAAAAAAAATGTATACGTCAATTTAGATAACCACAATTTTTTTGGTATTCTTGCGTGAATATGACATAATGTAATATAAATTTTAATAATTTTATTCTAAATGTTATGATTCTCAATGAAAAATCTAAAATGTCAATATATATATATATATATATATATACATATATATACATATATATATATATTTCAATAAAAAGAATAACTTCTAATAATTATGTCATCTATATAACAATTGTCTCCCTTGAACATATATAGATTATATATATATATTAAATATATATATTTATATATATATATATATATATATATATATATATATATATATTTATTACAAAAAATAACTTCTAATAATTATGTGATCTATATTAAAATTGTCTCCCTTGAATATATATATATATATATATATATATATATATATATTTATTTCAATAAAAAAAATAAGGTCTAATAAAAATTACAAATTGTCCCCCTGTAATATATATATATATATATATATATACATATATTTACTTATTTCAATAAAAAAATAACTTCTGATAATTATATGATCTATATACAAATTGTCTCCCTTTTTTTAGCACTATTTAAAGTGTAATTATTAAATAAAAATCTAAATAAAATGTCTTTATTGCTCTATGTCTTATTGAGCACTCTTATATAACTCTGGTTAAATCTTAATGTTTACTTATCCTGTAATAAAATAAACGTTTTATAATATCAGCTCTGTCTAGTTTTGAGCACTATTTTAAAGTGTTATTATTAAGTAAAAATCTAAATAACATGACTTTATTGTTCTATGTCTCATTGATTGAATTGAAATAAATAAATATATATATATATATATATATTTACTTCAATTAATAAAAATAACTTCTAATTATTATATGATCTATATCAAATTGTATCCCTTGAATATATATATATATATATACATATATATATATATTTATTTATTTCAATAAAAAAAAACTTCTAATAATTATGTGATCTATATACAAATTGTCTCCCTTGAATATATATACATATAGATTATATAATATATATGTATTTCAATTAAAAAAATAACTTCTAATAATTATGTGATTTATATATTTACCAATGATTCTTGCATGTGCTCCATAGTTTTATATAGCTGTGTAGTAAATTTAAAAATTGCTTTGTTTAATTATACAAGACGATTTTACTTTAAGAGTGTTCAATGCATTTATAGAGCTTTGTAGTAAGAGTTGGAAACATTTTGGCAATTATTTTAGACAAATCTACTTCCAGAGTGCTCAATATATTAGTAGAGCTAAATAAAACATTTGAGAAACAGATATGGCATTTCAACTGCATAAATTTATTTTGACAGAGTTCAATACGTTAGTAGAGCTAAATATAGACTTTCAAAAAACGTATGGCAATTCAGCTACACGAATATACTTAAGAGTGCTCAATACATTAGTAGACGAAAGAATAAAATTCAGAAAACATGAAGAGCTCTGCAGTATGTTTTGAAAACCTAAATGTCAATATGTAAGTATAGATATACTGTAAGTGTTTAATATATATATATATATATATATATATATATATATATATATATATATATATGACAAGTATTTAAAACAAGTTTCTTATTTGAGTGCCTAATATATTTGAGAGCTCTATGGTAACTTTATAAAACATATTTCAAAATTATGTTAGATAAATTGTCTTTGAGAGTGCTCATTTCTAAGTAGAGCTCTGTAGAAAATTTTTGAGACATGTTCAGCAATTTAAGTTCATATGAGTTAATAAATAGAGCTATATAGTGACTTGTGCAAACTTATATGGCACTTATCCTAGACAAGTTAACTCTTGTAGCTGTGCAATACGTAAGTAGAGTTCTGCATTAGTTTTGGGGTATGGTTCTCACTTTATTAGGGCAATAACTTGGACACATTATACTATGGACAAATCCATTGAGGACAACCAAAGGTAACGTGTTTTTTCCACTCTGCTGAATAAGACTCATCCGTCTTGGTTCACTCTTGGGACATTAAAACAAAAAAGGTGAAGAATTAAAAAAAGAATGCAAAAATGTAAATGTCTTTGCAACTCATTCATTTTCACTTTCATAACACAAAAACATCTGTAAAAACTTGATAAAAGAATGCACAAACAATAAAATACAACTTTGCTGTCTTGGAATCTGAAATCAGTAGAAACTTCCCCTACTGAAATTCCTGCACACCTCAAAAAAAAAAAAAAAAGAAAGAAAAAAGAATCCTTCCCAATGCAATACTTTTCAAGCAATTACAGCGTCAGACTTGGTACTGCAATGACTCTGTAAACTGAAAAAAATATACATAATAAAAAATGTTAAGCAAAATTGATTCATGTTAACACCTCTCCCAACACCACAGATTAACTACAAAAATACTTGATAAAGCAAAACACAATTACAAATGTGTATGAAAAAAATAAAAATAAAAAAAATAAAAAAAATCAACCAAGCAATGGCTCATGCTTTCCTGGTGTTTGATGGAATGTGAGTAGGCATACAGCCTGGATAATTTTCCAAGGTAAGTGATGATATTCATCATTATTGTCTTTTTGGATTAGTTCAGATATATCTCATAACTATAATTGTTTTATGTATATATTTATATGTCTAGATGTTATGTGTGCTATTTGCATGTTCCCTATAGAAAAAAAGCTACATAAAATCTACAAGTGTATTCTGATGTAAAATTAACCAGTAAAAACAATGCTTGTGTTCCTGATATACAAACTATTTCCTATTAGCATATAAGTTGAATCATGAAATGTATCTCCCTTGCCTGTCTCTCTTTATACCTCTGTATTTATCTAGATCTGTCTATCTCCCTTTTCTTATTCTTTATCCCTATTCCCCGTCTTGCTATCCCAGGTAACAGTAGGCGTCGATGAGGCACATCCAGACGCAAACCTACACGGTGCAGAGAAAGGACAGAAAAAAACTAAGTCCCGATGTGCCTAGCAGATTAGAAGGCATTTTGCTACCCCTACATGCACCCAACATGGCAGTAGGCGTCGATCGGGCACTTCCAGACACTTACTTACACTGTTTTGAACTTAGAGATTTCAATTGAATACTACTTGACATGTGTTGGTCTAGTAGCTCCTCATCTACCTATACCTACGTCCACCCCTGTTTGGACTTAAAAATTTTTCAATTGAATACACGTTGGTCTATAAGATTGTCACCTATTTATACCTACATCCCCTCTTGTTTGGACTTAGAATTTTTTCAATTGAATACAATCTGAGAAGGCTTGGTCTATAGGATTCTAACCTATCTATACCTACATCCCCTCTTGTTTGGACTTAGAATTTTTTCAATTGAATACACGTTGAGAAGGCTTGGTCTATAGGATTCTAACCTATCTATACCTACATCCCCTCTTGTTTGGACTTAGAATTTTTTCAATTGAATACACGTTGAGAAGGCTTGGTCTATAGGATTCTAACCTATCTATACCTACATCCCCTCTTGTTTGGACTTAGAATTTTTTCAATTGAATACAATCTGAGAAGGCTTGGTCTATAGGATTCTAACCTATCAATACCTACATCCCCTCTTGTTTGGACTTAGAATTTTTTCAATTGAATACACGTTGAGAAGGCTTGGTCTATAGGATTCTAACCTATCTATACCTACATCCCCTCTTGTTTGGACTTAGAATTTTTTCAATTGAATACAATCTGAGAAGGCTTGGTCTATAGGATTCAAACCTATCTATACCTACATCCCCTCTTGTTTGGACTTAGAATTTTTTCAATTGAATACAATCTGAGAAGGCTTGGTCTATAGGATTCTAACCTATCTATACCTACATCCCCTCTTGTTTGGACTTAGAATTTTTTCAATTGAATACACGTTGAGAAGGCTTGGTCTATAGGATTCTAACCTTTCTATACCTACATCCCCTCTTGTTTGGACTTAGAATTTTTTCAATTGAATACAATCTGAGAAGGCTTGGTCTATAGGATTCTAACCTATCTATACCTACATCCCCTCTTGTTTGGACTTAGAATTTTTTCAATTGAATACACGTTGAGAAGGCTTGGTCTATAGGATTCTAACCTATCTATACCTACATCCCCTCTTGTTTGGACTTAGAATTTTTTCAATTGAATACACGTTGAGAAGGCTTGGTCTATAGGATTCTAACCTATCTATACCTACATCCCCTCTTGTTTGGACTTAGAATTTTTTCAATTGAATACACGTTGAGAAGGCTTGGTCTATAGGATTCCAACCTATCTATACCTACATCCCCTCTTGTTTGGACTTAGAATTTTTTCAATTGAATACACGTTGAGAAGGCTTGGTCTATAGGATTCTTACCTATCTATACCTACATCCCCTCTTGTTTGGACTTAGAATTTTTTCAATTGAATACACGTTGAGAAGGCTTGGTCTATAGGATTCTAACCTATCTATACCTACATCCCCTCTTGTTTGGACTTAGAATTTTTTCAATTGAATACACGTTGAGAAGGCTTGGTCTATAGGATTCTAACCTATCTATACCTACATCCCCTCTTGTTTGGACTTAGAATTTTTTCAATTGAATACACGTTGAGAAGGCTTGGTCTATAGGATTCTTACCTATCTATACCTACATCCCCTCTTGTTTGGACTTAGAATTTTTTCAATTGAATACACGTTGAGAAGGCTTGATCTATAGGATTCTAACCTATCTATACCTACATCCCCTCTTGTTTGGACTTAGAATTTTTTCAATTGAATACACGTTGAGAAGGCTTGGTCTATAGGATTCTAACCTATCTATACCTACATCCCCTCTTGTTTGGACTTAGAATTTTTTCAATTGAATACACGTTGAGAAGGCTTGGTCTATAGGATTCTTACCTATCTATACCTACATCCCCTCTTGTTTGGACTTAGAATTTTTTCAATTGAATACACGTTGAGAAGGCTTGGTCTATAGGATTCTAACCTATCTATACCTACATCCCCTCTTGTTTGGACTTAGAATTTTTTCAATTGAATACACGTTGAGAAGGCTTGGTCTATAGGATTCTAACCTATCTATACCTACATCCCCTCTTGTTTGGACTTAGAATTTTTTCAATTGAATACACGTTGAGAAGGCTTGGTCTATAGGATTCTTACCTATCTATACCTACATCCCCTCTTGTTTGGACTTAGAATTTTTTCAATTGAATACACGTTGAGAAGGCTTGGTCTATAGGATTCTAACCTATCTATACCTACATCCCCTCTTGTTTGGACTTAGAATTTTTTCAATTGAATACACGTTGAGAAGGCTTGGTCTATAGGATTCTAACCTATCTATACCTACATCCCTCTTGTTTGGACTTAGAATTTTTTCAATTGAATACAATCTGAGAAGGCTTGGTCTATAGGATTCTAACCTATCTATACCTACATCCCCTCTTGTTTGGACTTAGAATTTTTTCAATTGAATACACGTTGAGAAGGCTTGGTCTATAGGATTCTAACCTATCTATACCTACATCCCCTCTTGTTTGGACTTAGAATTTTTTCAATTGAATACACGTTGAGAAGGCTTGGTCTATAGGATTCTTACCTATCTATACCTACATCCCCTCTTGTTTGGACTTAGAATTTTTTCAATTGAATACACGTTGAGAAGGCTTGGTCTATAGGATTCTAACCTATCTATACCTACATCCCCTCTTGTTTGGACTTAGAATTTTTTCAATTGAATACACGTTGAGAAGGCTTGGTCTATAGGATTCTAACCTATCTATACCTACATCCCCTCTTGTTTGGACTTAGAATTTTTTCAATTGAATACACGTTGAGAAGGCTTGGTCTATAGGATTCTTACCTATCTATACCTACATCCCCTCTTGTTTGGACTTAGAATTTTTTCAATTGAATACACGTTGAGAAGGCTTGGTCTATAGGATTCTAACCTATCTATACCTACATCCCCTCTTGTTTGGACTTAGAATTTTTTCAATTGAATACACGTTGAGAAGGCTTGGTCTATAGGATTCTAACCTATCTATACCTACATCCCCTCTTGTTTGGACTTAGAATTTTTTCAATTGAATACACGTTGAGAAGGCTTGGTCTATAGGATTCTAACCTATCAATACCTACATCCCCTCTTGTTTGGACTTAGAATTTTTTCAATTGAATACAATCTGAGAAGGCTTGGTCTATAGGATTCTAACCTATCTATACCTACATCCCCTCTTGTTTGGACTTAGAATTTTTTCAATTGAATACACGTTGAGAAGGCTTGGTCTATAGGATTCTAACCTATCAATACCTACATCCCCTCTTGTTTGGACTTAGAATTTTTTCAATTGAATACACGTTGAGAAGGCTTGGTCTATAGGATTCTAACCTATCTATACCTACATCCCCTCTTGTTTGGACTTAGAATTTTTTCAATTGAATACACGTTGAGAAGGCTTGGTCTATAGGATTCTAACCTATCTATACCTACATCCCCTCTTGTTTGGACTTAGAATTTTTTCAATTGAATACACGTTGAGAAGGCTTGGTCTATAGGATTCTAACCTATCTATACCTACATCCCCTCTTGTTTGGACTTAGAATTTTTTCAATTGAATACACGTTGAGAAGGCTTGGTCTATAGGATTCTAACCTATCTATACCTACATCCCCTCTTGTTTGGACTTAGAATTTTTTCAATTGAATACAATCTGAGAAGGCTTGGTCTATAGGATTCTAACCTATCTATACCTACATCCCCTCTTGTTTGGACTTAGAATTTTTTCAATTGAATACACGTTGAGAAGGCTTGGTCTATAGGATTCTAACCTATCTATACCTACATCCCCTCTTGTTTGGACTTAGAATTTTTTCAATTGAATACACGTTGAGAAGGCTTGGTCTATAGGATTCCAACCTATCTATACCTACATCCCCTCTTGTTTGGACTTAGAATTTTTTCAATTGAATACACGTTGAGAAGGCTTGGTCTATAGGATTCTTACCTATCTATACCTACATCCCCTCTTGTTTGGACTTAGAATTTTTTCAATTGAATACACGTTGAGAAGGCTTGGTCTATAGGATTCTAACCTATCTATACCTACATCCCCTCTTGTTTGGACTTAGAATTTTTTCAATTGAATACACGTTGAGAAGGCTTGGTCTATAGGATTCTAACCTATCTATACCTACATCCCCTCTTGTTTGGACTTAGAATTTATTTAATTGAATACACGTTGAGAAGGCTTGGTCTATAGGATTCTAACCTATCTATACCTACATCCCCTCTTGTTTGGACTTAGAATTTTTTCAATTGAATACACGTTGAGAAGGCTTGGTCTATAGTATTCCAACCTATCTATACCTACATCCCCTCTTGTTTGGACTTAGAATTTTTTAAATTGAATACAATCTGAGAAGGCTTGGTCTATAGGATTCTAACCTATCTATACCTACATCCCCTCTTGTTTGGACTTAGAATTTTTTCAATTGAATACACGTTGAGAAGGCTTGGTCTATAGGATTCTAACCTATCTATACCTACATCCCCTCTTGTTTGGACTTAGAATTTTTTCAATTGAATACAATCTGAGAAGGCTTGGTCTATAGGATTCTAACCTATCTATACCTACATCCCCTCTTGTTTGGACTTAGAATTTTTTCAATTGAATACACATTGAGAAGGCTTGGTCTATAGGATTCTAACCTATCTATACCTACATCCCCTCTTGTTTGGACTTAGAATTTTTTCAATTGAATACACGTTGAGAAGGCTTGGTCTATAGGATTCTAACCTATCTATACCTACATCCCCTCTTGTTTGGACTTAGAATTTTTTCAATTGAATACACGTTGAGAAGGCTTGGTCTATAGGATTCTAACCTATCTATACCTACATCCCCTCTTGTTTGGACTTAGAATTTTTTTAATTGAATACAATCTGAGAAGGCTTGGTCTATAGGATTCTAACCTATCTATACCTACATCCCCTCTTGTTTGGACTTAGAATTTTTCAATTGAATACAATCTGAGAAGGCTTGGTCTATAGGATTCTAACCTATCTATACCTACATCCCCTCTTGTTTGGACTTAGAATTTTTTCAATTGAATACAATCTGAGAAGGCTTGGTCTATAGGATTTTAACCTATCTATACCTACATCCCCTCTTGTTTGGACTTAGAATTTTTTCAATTGAATACACGTTGAGAAGGCTTGGTCTATAGGATTCTAACCTATCTATACCTACATCCCCTCTTGTTTGGACTTAGAATTTTTTCAATTGAATACACGTTGAGAAGGCTTGGTCTATAGGATTCTAACCTATCTATACCTACATCCCCTCTTGTTTGGACTTAGAATTTTTTCAATTGAATACAATCTGAGAAGGCTTGGTCTATAGGATTCTAACCTATCTATACCTACATCCCCTCTTGTTTGGACTTAGAATTTTTTCAATTGAATACACGTTGAGAAGGCTTGGTCTATAGTATTCCAACCTATCTATACCTACATCCCCTCTTGTTTGGACTTAGAATTTTTTCAATTGAATACAATCTGAGAAGGCTTGGTCTATAGGATTCTAACCTATCTATACCTACATCCCCTCTTGTTTGGACTTAGAATTTTTTCAATTGAATACACGTTGAGAAGGCTTGGTCTATAGGATTCTAACCTATCTATACCTACATCCCCTCTTGTTTGGACTTAGAATTTTTTCAATTGAATACACGTTGAGAAGGCTTGGTCTATAGGATTCTAACCTATCTATACCTACATCCCCTCTTGTTTGGACTTAGAATTTTTTCAATTGAATACACGTTGAGAAGGCTTGGTCTATAGGATTCTAACCTATCTATACCTACATCCCCTCTTGTTTGGACTTAGAATTTTTTCAATTGAATACACGTTGAGAAGGCTTGGTCTATAGGATTCTAACCTATCTATACCTACATCCCCTCTTGTTTGGACTTAGAATTTTTTCAATTGAATACACGTTGAGAAGGCTTGGTCTATAGGATTCTAACCTATCTATACCTACATCCCCTCTTGTTTGGACTTAGAATTTTTTCAATTGAATACACGTTGAGAAGGCTTGGTCTATAGGATTCCAACCTATCTATACCTACATCCCCTCTTGTTTGGACTTAGAATTTTTTCAATTGAATACACGTTGAGAAGGCTTGGTCTATAGGATTCTTACCTATCTATACCTACATCCCCTCTTGTTTGGACTTAGAATTTTTTCAATTGAATACACGTTGAGAAGGCTTGGTCTATAGGATTCTAACCTATCTATACCTACATCCCCTCTTGTTTGGACTTAGAATTTTTTCAATTGAATACACGTTGAGAAGGCTTGGTCTATAGGATTCTAACCTATCTATACCTACATCCCCTCTTGTTTGGACTTAGAATTTTTTCAATTGAATACACGTTGAGAAGGCTTGGTCTATAGGATTCTAACCTATCTATACCTACATCCCCTCTTGTTTGGACTTAGAATTTTTTCAATTCAATACAATCTGAGAAGGCTTGGTCTATAGGATTCTAACCTATCAATACCTACATCCCCTCTTGTTTGGACTTAGAATTTTTTCAATTGAATACACGTTGAGAAGGCTTGGTCTATAGGATTCTAACCTATCTATACCTACATCCCCTCTTGTTTGGACTTAGAATTTTTTCAATTGAATACAATCTGAGAAGGCTTGGTCTATAGGATTCAAACCTATCTATACCTACATCCCCTCTTGTTTGGACTTAGAATTTTTTCAATTGAATACACGTTGAGAAGGCTTGGTCTATAGTATTCCAACCTATCTATACCTACATCCCCTCTTGTTTGGACTTAGAATTTTTTAAATTGAATACAATCTGAGAAGGCTTGGTCTATAGGATTCTAACCTATCTATACCTACATCCCCTCTTGTTTGGACTTAGAATTTTTTCAATTGAATACACGTTGAGAAGGCTTGGTCTATAGGATTCTAACCTATCTATACCTACATCCCCTCTTGTTTGGACTTAGAATTTTTTCAATTGAATACACGTTGAGAAGGCTTGGTCTATAGGATTCTAACCTATCTATACCTACATCCCCTCTTGTTTGGACTTAGAATTTTTTCAATTGAATACACGTTGAGAAGGCTTGGTCTATAGGATTCTTACCTATCTATACCTACATCCCCTCTTGTTTGGACTTAGAATTTTTTCAATTGAATACACGTTGAGAAGGCTTGGTCTATAGGATTCTAACCTATCTATACCTACATCCCCTCTTGTTTGGACTTAGAATTTTTTCAATTGAATACACGTTGAGAAGGCTTGGTCTATAGGATTCTAACCTATCTATACCTACATCCCCTCTTGTTTGGACTTAGAATTTTTTCAATTGAATACACGTTGAGAAGGCTTGGTCTATAGGATTCTTACCTATCTATACCTACATCCCCTCTTGTTTGGACTTAGAATTTTTTCAATTGAATACACGTTGAGAAGGCTTGGTCTATAGGATTCTAACCTATCTATACCTACATCCCCTCTTGTTTGGACTTAGAATTTTTTCAATTGAATACACGTTGAGAAGGCTTGGTCTATAGGATTCTAACCTATCTATACCTACATCCCCTCTTGTTTGGACTTAGAATTTTTTCAATTGAATACAATCTGAGAAGGCTTGGTCTATAGGATTCTAACCTATCTATACCTACATCCCCTCTTGTTTGGACTTAGAATTTTTTCAATTGAATACACGTTGAGAAGGCTTGGTCTATAGGATTCTAACCTATCTATACCTACATCCCCTCTTGTTTGGACTTAGAATTTTTTCAATTGAATACACGTTGAGAAGGCTTGGTCTATAGGATTCTTACCTATCTATACCTACATCCCCTCTTGTTTGGACTTAGAATTTTTTCAATTGAATACACGTTGAGAAGGCTTGGTCTATAGGATTCTAACCTATCTATACCTACATCCCCTCTTGTTTGGACTTAGAATTTTTTCAATTGAATACACGTTGAGAAGGCTTGGTCTATAGGATTCTAACCTATCTATACCTACATCCCCTCTTGTTTGGACTTAGAATTTTTTCAATTGAATACACGTTGAGAAGGCTTGGTCTATAGGATTCTTACCTATCTATACCTACATCCCCTCTTGTTTGGACTTAGAATTTTTTCAATTGAATACACGTTGAGAAGGCTTGGTCTATAGGATTCTAACCTATCTATACCTACATCCCCTCTTGTTTGGACTTAGAATTTTTTCAATTGAATACACGTTGAGAAGGCTTGGTCTATAGGATTCTAACCTATCTATACCTACATCCCCTCTTGTTTGGACTTAGAATTTTTTCAATTGAATACAATCTGAGAAGGCTTGGTCTATAGGATTCTAACCTATCTATACCTACATCCCCTCTTGTTTGGACTTAGAATTTTTTCAATTGAATACACGTTGAGAAGGCTTGGTCTATAGGATTCTAACCTATCTATACCTACATCCCCTCTTGTTTGGACTTAGAATTTTTTCAATTGAATACACGTTGAGAAGGCTTGGTCTATAGGATTCTAACCTATCTATACCTACATCCCCTCTTGTTTGGACTTAGAATTTTTTCAATTGAATACACGTTGAGAAGGCTTGGTCTATAGGATTCCAACCTATCTATACCTACATCCCCTCTTGTTTGGACTTAGAATTTTTTCAATTGAATACACGTTGAGAAGGCTTGGTCTATAGGATTCTTACCTATCTATACCTACATCCCCTCTTGTTTGGACTTAGAATTTTTTCAATTGAATACACGTTGAGAAGGCTTGGTCTATAGGATTCTAACCTATCTATACCTACATCCCCTCTTGTTTGGACTTAGAATTTTTTCAATTGAATACACGTTGAGAAGGCTTGGTCTATAGGATTCTAACCTATCTATACCTACATCCCCTCTTGTTTGGACTTAGAATTTATTTAATTGAATACACGTTGAGAAGGCTTGGTCTATAGGATTCTAACCTATCTATACCTACATCCCCTCTTGTTTGGACTTAGAATTTTTTCAATTGAATACACGTTGAGAAGGCTTGGTCTATAGGATTCTAACCTATCTATACATACATCCCCTCTTGTTTGGACTTAGAATTTTTTCAATTGAATACAATCTGAGAAGGCTTGGTCTATAGGATTCTAACCTATCAATACCTACATCCCCTCTTGTTTGGACTTAGAATTTTTTCAATTGAATACACGTTGAGAAGGCTTGGTCTATAGGATTCTAACCTATCTATACCTACATCCCCTCTTGTTTGGACTTAGAATTTTTTCAATTGAATACAATCTGAGAAGGCTTGGTCTATAGGATTCAAACCTATCTATACCTACATCCCCTCTTGTTTGGACTTAGAATTTTTTCAATTGAATACAATCTGAGAAGGCTTGGTCTATAGGATTCTAACCTATCTATACCTACATCCCCTCTTGTTTGGACTTAGAATTTTTTCAATTGAATACACGTTGAGAAGGCTTGGTCTATAGTATTCCAACCTATCTATACCTACATCCCCTCTTGTTTGGACTTAGAATTTTTTAAATTGAATACAATCTGAGAAGGCTTGGTCTATAGGATTCTAACCTATCTATACCTACATCCCCTCTTGTTTGGACTTAGAATTTTTTCAATTGAATACACGTTGAGAAGGCTTGGTCTATAGGATTCTAACCTATCTATACCTACATCCCCTCTTGTTTGGACTTAGAATTTTTTCAATTGAATACAATCTGAGAAGGCTTGGTCTATAGGATTCTAACCTATCTATACCTACATCCCCTCTTGTTTGGACTTAGAATTTTTTCAATTGAATACACATTGAGAAGGCTTGGTCTATAGGATTCTAACCTATCTATACCTACATCCCCTCTTGTTTGGACTTAGAATTTTTTCAATTGAATACACGTTGAGAAGGCTTGGTCTATAGGATTCTAACCTATCTATACCTACATCCCCTCTTGTTTGGACTTAGAATTTTTTTAATTGAATACAATCTGAGAAGGCTTGGTCTATAGGATTCAAACCTATCTATACCTACATCCCCTCTTGTTTGGACTTAGAATTTTTCAATTGAATACAATCTGAGAAGGCTTGGTCTATAGGATTCTAACCTATCTATACCTACATCCCCTCTTGTTTGGACTTAGAATTTTTTCAATTGAATACAATCTGAGAAGGCTTGGTCTATAGGATTTTAACCTATCTATACCTACATCCCCTCTTGTTTGGACTTAGAATTTTTTCAATTGAATACACGTTGAGAAGGCTTGGTCTATAGGATTCTAACCTATCTATACCTACATCCCCTCTTGTTTGGACTTAGAATTTTTTCAATTGAATACACGTTGAGAAGGCTTGGTCTATAGGATTCTAACCTATCTATACCTACATCCCCTCTTGTTTGGACTTAGAATTTTTTCAATTGAATACAATCTGAGAAGGCTTGGTCTATAGGATTCTAACCTATCTATACCTACATCCCCTCTTGTTTGGACTTAGAATTTTTTCAATTGAATACACGTTGAGAAGGCTTGGTCTATAGTATTCCAACCTATCTATACCTACATCCCCTCTTGTTTGGACTTAGAATTTTTTCAATTGAATACAATCTGAGAAGGCTTGGTCTATAGGATTCTAACCTATCTATACCTACATCCCCTCTTGTTTGGACTTAGAATTTTTTCAATTGAATACACGTTGAGAAGGCTTGGTCTATAGGATTCTAACCTATCTATACCTACATCCCCTCTTGTTTGGACTTAGAATTTTTTCAATTGAATACACGTTGAGAAGGCTTGGTCTATAGGATTCTAACCTATCTATACCTACATCCCCTCTTGTTTGGACTTAGAATTTTTTCAATTGAATACACGTTGAGAAGGCTTGGTCTATAGGATTCTAACCTATCTATACCTACATCCCCTCTTGTTTGGACTTAGAATTTTTTCAATTGAATACACGTTGAGAAGGCTTGGTCTATAGGATTCTAACCTATCTATACCTACATCCCCTCTTGTTTGGACTTAGAATTTTTTCAATTGAATACACGTTGAGAAGGCTTGGTCTATAGGATTCTAACCTATCTATACCTACATCCCCTCTTGTTTGGACTTAGAATTTTTTCAATTGAATACACGTTGAGAAGGCTTGGTCTATAGGATTCCAACCTATCTATACCTACATCCCCTCTTGTTTGGACTTAGAATTTTTTCAATTGAATACACGTTGAGAAGGCTTGGTCTATAGGATTCTTACCTATCTATACCTACATCCCCTCTTGTTTGGACTTAGAATTTTTTCAATTGAATACACGTTGAGAAGGCTTGGTCTATAGGATTCTAACCTATCTATACCTACATCCCCTCTTGTTTGGACTTAGAATTTTTTCAATTGAATACACGTTGAGAAGGCTTGGTCTATAGGATTCTAACCTATCTATACCTACATCCCCTCTTGTTTGGACTTAGAATTTTTTCAATTGAATACACGTTGAGAAGGCTTGGTCTATAGGATTCTAACCTATCTATACCTACATCCCCTCTTGTTTGGACTTAGAATTTTTTCAATTGAATACAATCTGAGAAGGCTTGGTCTATAGGATTCTAACCTATCAATACCTACATCCCCTCTTGTTTGGACTTAGAATTTTTTCAATTGAATACACGTTGAGAAGGCTTGGTCTATAGGATTCTAACCTATCTATACCTACATCCCCTCTTGTTTGGACTTAGAATTTTTTCAATTGAATACAATCTGAGAAGGCTTGGTCTATAGGATTCAAACCTATCTATACCTACATCCCCTCTTGTTTGGACTTAGAATTTTTTCAATTGAATACACGTTGAGAAGGCTTGGTCTATAGTATTCCAACCTATCTATACCTACATCCCCTCTTGTTTGGACTTAGAATTTTTTAAATTGAATACAATCTGAGAAGGCTTGGTCTATAGGATTCTAACCTATCTATACCTACATCCCCTCTTGTTTGGACTTAGAATTTTTTCAATTGAATACACGTTGAGAAGGCTTGGTCTATAGGATTCTAACCTTTCTATACCTACATCCCCTCTTGTTTGGACTTAGAATTTTTTCAATTGAATACAATCTGAGAAGGCTTGGTCTATAGGATTCTAACCTATCTATACCTACATCCCCTCTTGTTTGGACTTAGAATTTTTTCAATTGAATACACATTGAGAAGGCTTGGTCTATAGGATTCTAACCTATCTATACCTACATCCCCTCTTGTTTGGACTTAGAATTTTTTCAATTGAATACACGTTGAGAAGGCTTGGTCTATAGGATTCTAACCTATCTATACCTACATCCCCTCTTGTTTGGACTTAGAATTTTTTCAATTGAATACACGTTGAGAAGGCTTGGTCTATAGGATTCTAACCTATCTATACCTACATCCCCTCTTGTTTGGACTTAGAATTTTTTTAATTGAATACAATCTGAGAAGGCTTGGTCTATAGGATTCTAACCTATCTATACCTACATCCCCTCTTGTTTGGACTTAGAATTTTTCAATTGAATACAATCTGAGAAGGCTTGGTCTATAGGATTCTAACCTATCTATACCTACATCCCCTCTTGTTTGGACTTAGAATTTTTTCAATTGAATACAATCTGAGAAGGCTTGGTCTATAGGATTTTAACCTATCTATACCTACATCCCCTCTTGTTTGGACTTAGAATTTTTTCAATTGAATACACGTTGAGAAGGCTTGGTCTATAGGATTCTAACCTATCTATACCTACATCCCCTCTTGTTTGGACTTAGAATTTTTTCAATTGAATACAATCTGAGAAGGCTTGGTCTATAGGATTCTAACCTATCTATACCTACATCCCCTCTTGTTTGGACTTAGAATTTTTTCAATTGAATACACGTTGAGAAGGCTTGGTCTATAGGATTCTAACCTATCTATACCTACATCCCCTCTTGTTTGGACTTAGAATTTTTTCAATTGAATACACGTTGAGAAGGCTTGGTCTATAGGATTCTAACCTATCTATACCTACATCCCCTCTTGTTTGGACTTAGAATTTTTTCAATTGAATACACGTTGAGAAGGCTTGGTCTATAGGATTCCAACCTATCTATACCTACATCCCCTCTTGTTTGGACTTAGAATTTTTTCAATTGAATACACGTTGAGAAGGCTTGGTCTATAGGATTCTTACCTATCTATACCTACATCCCCTCTTGTTTGGACTTAGAATTTTTTCAATTGAATACACGTTGAGAAGGCTTGGTCTATAGGATTCTAACCTATCTATACCTACATCCCCTCTTGTTTGGACTTAGAATTTTTTCAATTGAATACACGTTGAGAAGGCTTGGTCTATAGGATTCTAACCTATCTATACCTACATCCCCTCTTGTTTGGACTTAGAATTTTTTCAATTGAATACACGTTGAGAAGGCTTGGTCTATAGGATTCTAACCTATCTATACCTACATCCCCTCTTGTTTGGACTTAGAATTTTTTCAATTGAATACACGTTGAGAAGGCTTGGTCTATAGGATTCTAACCTATCTATACCTACATCCCCTCTTGTTTGGACTTAGAATTTTTTCAATTGAATACAATCTGAGAAGGCTTGGTCTATAGGATTCTAACCTATCAATACCTACATCCCCTCTTGTTTGGACTTAGAATTTTTTCAATTGAATACACGTTGAGAAGGCTTGGTCTATAGGATTCTAACCTATCTATACCTACATCCCCTCTTGTTTGGACTTAGAATTTTTTCAATTGAATACAATCTGAGAAGGCTTGGTCTATAGGATTCAAACCTATCTATACCTACATCCCCTCTTGTTTGGACTTAGAATTTTTTCAATTGAATACAATCTTAGAAGGCTTGGTCTATAGGATTCTAACCTATCTATACCTACATCCCCTCTTGTTTGGACTTAGAATTTTTTCAATTGAATACACGTTGAGAAGGCTTGGTCTATAGTATTCCAACCTATCTATACCTACATCCCCTCTTGTTTGGACTTAGAATTTTTTAAATTGAATACAATCTGAGAAGGCTTGGTCTATAGGATTCTAACCTATCTATACCTACATCCCCTCTTGTTTGGACTTAGAATTTTTTCAATTGAATACACGTTGAGAAGGCTTGGTCTATAGGATTCTAACCTTTCTATACCTACATCCCCTCTTGTTTGGACTTAGAATTTTTTCAATTGAATACAATCTGAGAAGGCTTGGTCTATAGGATTCTAACCTATCTATACCTACATCCCCTCTTGTTTGGACTTAGAATTTTTTCAATTGAATACACATTGAGAAGGCTTGGTCTATAGGATTCTAACCTATCTATACCTACATCCCCTCTTGTTTGGACTTAGAATTTTTTCAATTGAATACACGTTGAGAAGGCTTGGTCTATAGGATTCTAACCTATCTATACCTACATCCCCTCTTGTTTGGACTTAGAATTTTTTCAATTGAATACACGTTGAGAAGGCTTGGTCTATAGGATTCTAACCTATCTATACCTACATCCCCTCTTGTTTGGACTTAGAATTTTTTTAATTGAATACAATCTGAGAAGGCTTGGTCTATAGGATTCTAACCTATCTATACCTACATCCCCTCTTGTTTGGACTTAGAATTTTTCAATTGAATACAATCTGAGAAGGCTTGGTCTATAGGATTCTAACCTATCTATACCTACATCCCCTCTTGTTTGGACTTAGAATTTTTTCAATTGAATACAATCTGAGAAGGCTTGGTCTATAGGATTTTAACCTATCTATACCTACATCCCCTCTTGTTTGGACTTAGAATTTTTTCAATTGAATACACGTTGAGAAGGCTTGGTCTATAGGATTCTAACCTATCTATACCTACATCCCCTCTTGTTTGGACTTAGAATTTTTTCAATTGAATACAATCTGAGAAGGCTTGGTCTATAGGATTCTAACCTATCTATACCTACATCCCTCTTGTTTGGACTTAGAATTTTTTCAATTGAATACACGTTGAGAAGGCTTGGTCTATAGGATTCTAACCTTTCTATACCTACATCCCCTCTTGTTTGGACTTAGAATTTTTTCAATTGAATACAATCTGAGAAGGCTTGGTCTATAGGATTCTAACCTATCTATACCTACATCCCCTCTTGTTTGGACTTAGAATTTTTTCAATTGAATACACATTGAGAAGGCTTGGTCTATAGGATTCTAACCTATCTATACCTACATCCCCTCTTGTTTGGACTTAGAATTTTTTCAATTGAATACACGTTGAGAAGGCTTGGTCTATAGGATTCTAACCTATCTATACCTACATCCCCTCTTGTTTGGACTTAGAATTTTTTCAATTGAATACACGTTGAGAAGGCTTGGTCTATAGGATTCTAACCTATCTATACCTACATCCCCTCTTGTTTGGACTTAGAATTTTTTTAATTGAATACAATCTGAGAAGGCTTGGTCTATAGGATTCTAACCTATCTATACCTACATCCCCTCTTGTTTGGACTTAGAATTTTTCAATTGAATACAATCTGAGAAGGCTTGGTCTATAGGATTCTAACCTATCTATACCTACATCCCCTCTTGTTTGGACTTAGAATTTTTTCAATTGAATACAATCTGAGAAGGCTTGGTCTATAGGATTTTAACCTATCTATACCTACATCCCCTCTTGTTTGGACTTAGAATTTTTTCAATTGAATACACGTTGAGAAGGCTTGGTCTATAGGATTCTAACCTATCTATACCTACATCCCCTCTTGTTTGGACTTAGAATTTTTTCAATTGAATACAATCTGAGAAGGCTTGGTCTATAGGATTCTAACCTATCTATACCTACATCCCTCTTGTTTGGACTTAGAATTTTTTCAATTGAATACACGTTGAGAAGGCTTGGTCTATAGGATTCTAACCTATCTATACCTACATCCCCTCTTGTTTGGACTTAGAATTTTTTCAATTGAATACAATCTGAGAAGGCTTGGTCTATAGGATTCTAACCTATCTATACCTACATCCCCTCTTGTTTGGACTTAGAATTTTTTCAATTGAATACACGTTGAGAAGGCTTGGTCTATAGGATTCTAACCTATCTATACCTACATCCCCTCTTGTTTGGACTTAGAATTTTTTCAATTGAATACACGTTGAGAAGGCTTGGTCTATAGGATTCTAACCTATCTATACCTACATCCCCTCTTGTTTGGACTTAGAATTTTTTCAATTGAATACAATCTGAGAAGGCTTGGTCTATAGGATTCTAACCTATCAATACCTACATCCCCTCTTGTTTTGACTTAGAATTTTTTCAATTGAATACACGTTGAGAAGGCTTGGTCTATAGGATTCTAACCTATCTATACCTACATCCCCTCTTGTTTGGACTTAGAATTTTTTCAATTGAATACACGTTGAGAAGGCTTGGTCTATAGGATTCTAACCTATCTATACCTACATCCCCTCTTGTTTGGACTTAGAATTTTTTCAATTGAATACACGTTGAGAAGGCTTGGTCTATAGTATTCCACCCTATCTATACCTACATTTTTTATGTTTTATATTAATATTGATTAAATAGTAAATTAGTAGAAAATATTTTTTATGTTTGATATTAATAATGATTTAATAGTAAATTAGTAGCAAATATTTTTTTGTTTCATATTAATAATGATTAAATAGTAAATTAGTAGCAAATATTTTTGATGTTTGATATTAATAATGATTAAATAGTAAATTAGTAGCAAATATTTTTTATGTTTGATATTAATACGGATTAAATAGTAAATTAGTAGCAAATATTTTTGATGTTTGATATTAATAATGATTAAATAGGAAATTAGTAGCAAATATTTTTTATGTTTGATATTAATAATGATTAAATAGGAAATTAGTAGCAAATATTTTTTATGTTTGATATTAATAGTGATTAAATAGTAAATTAGTTGCAAATATTTTTTATGTTTGATATTAATAGTGATTAAATTGGAAATTAGTAGCAAATATTTTTTATGTTTGTATATTAATAATGATTAAATAGTAAATTAGTAGCAAATATTTTTTATGTTTGTATATTAATAATGATTAAATAGGAAATTAGTAGCAAATATTTTTTATGTTTGATGTTAATAGTGATTAAATAGGAAATTAGTAGCAAATATTTTTATGTTTGATATTAATAGTTATTAAATAGTAAATTAGTAGCAAATATTTTTAATGTTTGATATTAATAGTGATTAAATAGTAAATTAGTAGCAAATAATTTTTATGTTTGATATTAATAATGATTAAATAGTAAATTAGTAGCAAATATTTTTTGCGTTTGATATTAATAGTGATTTAATAGTAAATTAGTAGCAATATTTTTGGGGTTTGAGATTAATAATGATTTAATAGGAAATTAGTAGCAAATATTTGTTATGTTTGATAATTATAGTGATTAAATAGGAAATTAGTAGCAAATATGTTTTGGTTTGATTTTAATAATGATTAAATAGTAAATTAGTAGCAAATATTTTTATGTTTGATATCAATAGTGATTAAATAGTAAATTAGTAGCAAATATTTTTTATGTTTGATATTAATAGTGATTAAATAGTAAATTAGTAGCAAATATTTTTTATGTTTGATATTAATAATGATTAAATAGTAAATTAGTAGCAAATAATGTGTATGTTTGATATTAATAGTGATTAAATAGTAAATTAATAGCAAATATTTTTTATGTTATATTAATAATGATTAAATAGTAAATTAGTAGCAAATATTTTTTATGTTATATTAATAATGATTAAATAGTAAATTAGTAGCAAATACTTTTTATGTTTGATATTAATAATGATTAAATAGTAAAGTAGTAGCAAATATTTTTTATGTTTGATATTAATAGTGATTAAATAGTAAAGTAGTAGCAAATATTTTTTATGTTTGATATTAATAATGATTAAATAGTAAATTAGTAGCAAATATTTTTTATGTTTGATATTAATAGTGATTAAATAGTAAAGTAGTAGCAAATATTTTTTTTGTTTGATATTAATAATGATTAAATAGTAAATTAGTAGCAAATATTTTTTTGTTTGATATTAATAGTGATTAAATAGTAAAGTAGTAGCAAATATTTTTTATGTTTGATATTAATAATGATTAAATAGTAAATTAGTAGCAAATATTTTTTGTTTGATATTAATAATGATTAAATAGTAAAGTAGTAGCAAATATTTTTTTGTTTGATATTAATAGTGATTAACTAGTAAATTAGTAGCAAATATTTTTTTGTTTGATATTAATAGTTATTAAATAGTAAATTAGTAGCAAATATTTTTTATGTTTGATATTAATAATGATTAAATAGTAAAGTAGTAGCAAATATTTTTTTGTTTGATATTAATAATGATTAAATAGTAAATTAGTAGCAAATACTTTTTATGTTTGATATTAATAATGATTAAATAGTAAATTAGTAGCAAATATTTTTTATGTTTGATATTAATAGTGATTAAATAGTGAATTAGTAGCAAATATTTTTTATGTTTGATATTAATAATGATTAAATAGTAAATTAGTAGCAAATATTTTTTATGTTTGATATTAATAATGATTAAATAGTAAATTAGTAGCAAATATTTTTTATGTTTGATATTAATAATGATTAAATAGTGAATTAGTAGCAAATATTTTTTATGTTTGATATTAATAATGATTAAATAGTAAATTAGTAGCAAATATTTTTTATGTTTGATATTAATAATGATTAAATAGTGAATTAGTAGCAAATATTTTTTATGTTTGATATTAATAGTGATTAAATAGAAAATTAGTAGCAAATATTTTTTATGTTTGATATTAATAATGATTAAATAGTAAATTAGTAGCAAATATTTTTTATGTTTGATATTAATAGTGATTAAATAGTGAATTAGTAGCAAATATTTTTTATGTTTGATATTAATAATGATTAAATAGTAAATTAGTAGCAAATATTTGTTATGGTTGATATTAATAATGATTAAATAGTAAATTAGTAGCAAATAGTTTTTATGTTTGATATTAATAGTGAATTAATAGTAAATTAGTAGCAAATATTATTTTGGTGTTATATTAATAGTAAATTATTAGCAACAATTTTTGGGTTTGAGATTAATTGTGAATTATTGGTAAAATGGTGAGAGTTTAAAATTTAAATAAACATGAACAAAGCTTCTTTCTTAAAACTGCAAGCCTGTGGAACTTTGTTCCGTTTTCCTACTTTCCAACTGACTACAACATGGTCATCTTCAAGTTCAACTTAAACAAATTCTTGATGAACGGTTCCCCTTAACTTATCCCATTTACCGAATTTCTACCACTAACGATTCCTATGATATTGTCCAATGTACTACTGTACACTCTTTAATCTGTATCCTTGAGTGGCCTCCGGGCCTTGATAATGGTGACTTCTTTTTTTTCTTTATTTCATAGGGACTGCCTTCGGATACCACATGCTGACATGGGGTCTTTACGTTGATGTTCTTCTAATGGAAGCTGATCCGAAGAATCGAACTGTGGACCAAATCTTGAGGGAAGAAATCACTGAACCGTTTGGTAATGTAACAATATGGCTAAAATTTTTGCTTAATTATTATTTTTTGTCCTTTAGTCCTCATGCTCCAGTAGCAATGTTTCTGAGAACCATTTGGTAATGTAAGAATATTTCTAAAATTTTTGCAAAATCGGCTTTCAAATAGTACAGAAAACCAACTCTCTTCCTGATCTACATCAATGACATCCCTAAACAGATACTTAAATCATTCGTTGACATCTATGCTGATGACACGACCATCTACGGCAACATATCAAAGGCTGTAAATGACAAAGTTCTCTCTGATTCTCTCTCCTCTGATCTCAAGTGCGTGGTTCAGTGGGGGAAGATGTGGCTAGTTACCTTTAATGCATCCAAAACCAAACTCCTATCCTTACATCATCAACACTCTGATACCCATCTGGCATCAATTGAAATGGATGGCTCTCACCTAGGAGAAGTCCCATGTTTTGACAAGCTTCTGGGCTTTACCTTTACTCCTTAACTGAAATGAAACACATACATCAAGTCTGTTGCCAATGACGCTGGAAAGATGGCGGCTTTCTTTTCATATCATATATATATATATATATATATATATATATATGTCAAGAATTGTATAAGTCAACTGAATTAAAAGAGTAAATTATAAGATGGTCAACATCATAAATTTTGGAATATAACCTATTTGTCATTTATTCTCTCTCTCTCTCTCTCTCTCTCTCTCTATATATATATATATATATATATATATATATATATATATATATATATACACACACACACATAATAGAACAAGCAATTTAGTTGACAATATCTTAGTTCACCAATTCCGATACAAGTATTGGAAGTGGGGAATACAATCACAAACAACATCGGGTCTCCTTGCTAGTCGTGAATAGAGCATACAAAAAAATAATTATTTATAAAATCAACCCCCCTCTTCCGATAAAAAAAAAAAAAAAATGCAAAAATCCATTTCATCCGTACGTGTGGTATCGATTACCATTAAACGGAACTCCTTTTACTTCTTGTAGGAATCGATTTCTTCCAAGGAACACCGACTTCGGAACAGTATAGGATCAGGCCCAGCGTTTATATGCAGTCTCTATGGGACCAGAAGTATCATCTAGTCAGTAAAGTCTTTTGGAAGAGCATAAAATATAGGATCTTCAGTGGAAATGGATACGACCATATCGCCGAACGGGCCGTCGCTGATTTGGTCGTAAGTTTTTCTTAACCTTGCTCTTCCCTTTTTTTTTTTTCATTAATCATTTTTTCTTTCTAGACGTTACAACATGGCAAGGAAGAAGAAAAAAAAAGTAACAAAACAACCAGGACAAAACTCAAAGAAAACCAACCTGCCTCCTCCCTTGAGGCTTGCATTTACTAATATCCGCGGGCTTAGAACTCTATACACAACACAAATAACCCAGAACTATTCACACAGATAACAAAAAACCTTATCCTCCTCAATCAGAACGACAAACTAAACAACATACTTAAAACAACAAAAATAATAAAAAGCAAACGCCAACCCAAAAACTTAAAACACATCCTAACTTCCTCAAAACTCGTCCCACATACTACAAAAGGAGTTACAAAATACAACAAACCGCGATGTGGAGTATGTGACATAATAATAGAAGGTAACACATACACATTCAAAATCCCAGCACAAACATTCAAAATAAAAAAGGATCTAAATTGCACCTCCAGAAATGTAGTATATGCACTAAGATGCACAACATGCAACAAATCCTACATAGGCGCCACCAAAAATTTCAGCAATAGAGTGGCCTTACATAAGAGCAACATCAAAATTGCAGATAACAGACACCTCTATGTTTCAAAACACGTGCACACATGCAGTGGAAACAGCTTCAAAATAATGCCAATCTTCCAAACAGACAATTATTATTATTATTATTTTTATTTACTTACACAGGAAAAAAATTTCATCACCAGATTCATTCCTGAACTGAACAGAGCTTAATATCAACACACAAAAACATGAAATGCAAGGCACACTCGCATGCACACCCATACACATACACATATACACACCCACACATAAATCACAACCGACACATTGAAACACACACACACGCGCGCGCGTGTATACAACCACACACAGACATAACACCCTTATCTCTAATACAACACACTGAACAATACCAACCCTACTTAACCTCGAAACCAACAACACTAGGAAACACCTAGAATCTGTTAGAAAGGGTGTAAATAAACATTAATAATTTTATTATATCATAATTAGGATCATTTAATTCATTTTTATGTAAATTATAAAATTATTAATTCCATCTACTAACTAACTAACTAATGAATTAATTTTACTCAAACAATTTTCACTACATAAATATATGCAAATAATAGGGGGGAAATAAGTTCAATCCAGCGACTGACACCCTTTCTAACTCAACAATAAACAACAACATATGCAAATAATAAATAAAATATTTATCAATATTCAAATTTTATTTTTAGCTGCGATATTTTAAGTCTAAAAAATTCTTATTTTTTACTTTACTAGAATATCTTGTTCTTTACTTTTCCAGGTTGAATGTCTTGTCCTTTACTTTTCCAGGTTTAATAAAATCTTAAGAATATTACTTTTCATGCGCGCATTTTTCCATATATATATATATATATATATATATATATATATCTATATAAATAAAATGAACTCATTTTTTCCCGTCTGATTTTGACATTAATAGGATTAAAAATCAAGATATTTCATGCAAATATAATATGAACAAACGGCAGAACAATATCTGAGGTGTGTTATAGGCTTATTATTTCTCAAATTCCTCGATAATCTTAGATTTCTATACTTTTTCTGCTGAGAAGTCACGGCCAAAATCGGTTAAGATCAATGGAAGTGGTGAAATATTTTCTCTCTAATAAATTCCTCCTCCCCCTGCCACCACTTAACACCGTTTGGGGATCGTTCACAAGGAAAAGTTCAGAAGAGAACACCGGTTTGGCTTCGTAGTTCTTTCATGTGAAGTTATTTAAAATCACTAAACTAAGCTGCAGTGCTCTGTGGCGTAGTGGTTAGTGTGCTGGACAATTCACATTATATTTTCACGTTCGCGCCGACCTACTGTAGTCGGTTTTTTTTTTTTTTTTCTAAACAACTGGAATGGACTTTTCTTGGTGGCCGAACTGTTAACGTTGCAGATGTTTTTTTTTTGTTTTTTTTTTCACACTTTATTTTCCTACTTTTACTCATGACTCCGGGTTTGATCCTTCCTACTTACCTACCATAACATTTTTTAAAACTCCCCCCCCCGTCCCGGAAACAAACACTCGGGCAACGCCGGGTACCCCCGCTAGTATATATATATATATATATGTATTGTATTCTTTTTATCTACATAAATATTAGTAGATTATTCTTTCTAATTATATAAGTATAGAGTTACACCTATATATATATATATATATATATATATATATATATATATGTATTGTATTCTTTTTATCTACATTAATATTAGTAGATTATTCTTTCTAATCATTAGTCTTATTTACTTTCTTCAATCCCCTTTTATGGCTAAATATGTTATATAAAAAAGATAATAAATATTAATTTCATTCTGTTTTATTATTATTATTATTATTATTATTATTATTATTGTTATTATTATTATTAATAATTTTAATATATTGTTTTATCATTATTTTTATATATTTATTTAAAAGAAAACGTGAAAACTTTAAACTTATATCATTTAGTATAAAGGGCTTAATTAATTGTAGACTTATATATATATATATGGATGGTAAATATGTTGGTTGCTTACATTCGCTGTCACTTTTGACATGTACGCTTTTAACGCTAAGATTGTGTTTTTTGTTTGTGTTGTTGTAATAACGCGTCTCGTCATTGTAATGTATAATTGTCCATAAATTAGTTGACACGCAGATAATAAATCTCTTTTTCTCTATTCTCTTAACATTTTAATCTTCCCTTCCTATTAATTCTTACTTTCACTCTTTCTCTCTTTAACTATATTTCATCATTCTTTCTTTTCTCTTCTAGCCCTTGTTTTCTTTATAATAACCCTTTATATCGTTTTTTTCTTTTTCTTCGCCATATTTTTTTTCTCTATTTATTTTCTTTCTCTATTTCTTTTTTCTCCTCCTCATCATTCTCTCTCCATTATATTTTTTTTATTAGTTTTCTTTAGATTGCCCCTCCCTCTTTACAAAATTAAAGTTCTGTGTTTTAAGGGTTTTTTTAACTCCAACCTTTAAAGAGTTCCTACTTAATAAAAAAAAATCCATTATTCATTCAACATTTGATATCTGTTGTTTGATTGAAACAAATGGCTGTTTGTAGCAGCGGGATGTAAACATGTTTATATAACAATAAACAAATATATATATATATATATATAGATATTTGTTTATTGTTATATAAACATGTTTATATATATATATATATATTCAAGCAAACTACAATCTACTTAAATATATATATATATATATATATATATATATATATATATATATATATATGTGAGTAAAGTATGTTTTGCTTACCATCTTCTGTCCATAATTTTCATAAAAATTCTTTTTGATTAAGGGAGGTGGTGTTTGATCAACACTGCTGGGGAGCCATGATTTAATATACTGTTTTGTTTTTAAATCCCCGACACAGTGTTTCATGGTAAACAACTGATGACTCCTTAAATTGACATTAGTACTATAGTGAATTCGAGAGAGCAAGTTGATGCATATATATATATATATATATATATATATATATATATCAAATAATAAATAAAGCCAATAACACATGACAATTATCTCCCCTTAAAAACTTGCAAAATAAATATTCTCTCTCTATAGATATTAACTGTAGCGTCTTTAAATCAAAATACGCTAACGGAAACAATTTACTGCACGAGCGTCGCCCTTTTAAAATTCATCATTCAATAAAATAAAAAGCTATAGCAAACATCTAAATGACTACTTTAAATACAGTTCCTGATTTCAAAAAAAGAAAAACTAAAAGGTAACTATCTCTATATATTTTTAAATCAAATTTATTATGTAAATTCAAAAAAATATATATTTTTTCTACTCATTTCTATCTCTAACCTATACTAATTTTCTTATAAATTTTAAATCCAAACCTTTTACTTCAATTTTTCAGATTCATCTGCCTTACTTTTAATGCTAGGTTTATTTTTGGTGTCTTGTAAATTCAATAGAAATCCTCCTAAATTTGCTGATGAGGAGACCGTGCTTACCAAAAAAACTATGTATAATTGTTCTACGTGACTTCATGTATACCACAAATAAAAAGCACGGATTTCCGAAACGATCGTACAGATAATTGACTTTGTTGTTGTTCCTTCTTATGAAACTGATTTTTAATTTAATTAAAATTTGATTTTTTAATTAAAAAATTTTTTTTTTTTTTAATTTTTAAATTGTAAATCACATTACTTAATATATATATATATATATATATATATATATATGTGAAAAATTCAAAAATTGTAATTTTATGTTTATCTTTTCAGAATGATGCACCTTTCGATGCATGCATGGACTACAAATTACGCCTGACCCCTATGTCAAGTTTCAACGGCTATGGCACTGCACGTGGGATCGCTAAGCTCTACGGAATCATTTCGAATGGAGGTGTCCACGAGAACAAAACTCTCTTCAAGGAATCAACATTGGATGCGATGGAGGTGCCGCTCGTGAAAGGTTTGGATCTTGTGATCGGCGTTAATAATTCTTTCGGACCCGGCCTCATGTTGATTAAATCCCCGAAGGTAAGTTTCGTAATGATTTCCTGTCATTCTGTGACTTCATCGGAAACTTCCCCTTCGTTCGTCCTTCTCCTCCTCATCACTTTCGTCAGCATCATTTCATATGTATAGGACAACCTCCAGAAATTGATTAATTCTATAATAGTAAAATACTATCTTAAATTGTTAGGTGTGAGTATAGAAGATTTAAGAGAGGTGAAAGTACAGACGAGTTAAAAACAACTCTCTCCCCTCCCAATATTAAGAATGGCTTTCTGAATAAGTTTTTTATTTCAGAACGGTCTCTATTCCATAATAGTAAAATACTACCCCCCTCCTTATATTAAGAATTATTAAATTGCCTTCTATTAAGAATTATTAAATTCTTACGTGAAAGTACAGAAGAATTAAAAATGATCACCCTCCCAATATTAAGAACGGCTTTCTAAATAATAACATTTGTATTTCGGCACGGTCCCTATTCCATAATAGCAAAATACTATCCTCCCTCTCTATATTAAGAATTAATAAATTGTTAGGTGAAAATACAGATGAGTTAAAAAATTCTTTCCTCTCTCAATATTAAGAATGGCTTTCTAAATAACTTTTTTATTTCAGAACAGTCCCTATTCCATAATAGTAAAATACTATCACCCTCCTTATATTAAGAATTAATAAGTTGTTAGGTGTAAATACAGAAGATTTAAAAAAGGATCACTCTCCCAATATTAAGAACGGCTTTCTAAATAATAACATTTGTATTTCGGCACGGTCCCTATTCCATAATGGAAAAATATTATCCTCCCTCTCTATATTAAGAATTAATAAATTGTTAGGTGAAAATACAGATAAGTTTAAAAATTCTCTCCCCTCTAAATATTAAGAATGGCTTTCTAAATAACGCAACCACTGCCTTCCATAGTTGTCGTCTCACCACGTTTTTAGCCAAGTAAGTCTCTGGCCAGCTTTGGGTAGGATCAGATAATGAATAAACATGGGTTTATAAGACCACATAATCCAACCTTGATCGCTCTTCAGGGCCCGTGGCGCAGTGGATAGAGACATTGAATCCCTACGGTTCCAGGTGAGAATTGTCTGAAGATAGCGGTTTCAATCCTATTTCGCTTGTATATATATAGATGATGTAAATTTCTTTTTCAGGGTAACACCATGTTTGGACATCCGGGTTTCGGTGGTCAGATGGGTATTGCCGACCGACAAAACAATCTCGGAATTGCCTATCTTACAAACAACCTGGCTATGTTTGACCACATCGGCCGATTGTATACGAGACTGAGCGAGGCGCTGTATGATTCTTTGGCGGAAATCCAAACTGGGAACTGATTGGCTTCGCGGTGGATTCTTCGATAGTCTTTTAATCGATTAAAAGACTATCACATTGTTTTCTAAATAAAGTTGGTAATGAATTTTAAGCTTTTGATTATGCTTGAAGTGTGACCCCGTTAGGAACTTTCTGGTGCAAAATTTAAGTGTTTTGTCCTTGTTCAGAATTTTCCCTATATTAAAAGCAAAAAACTAACAAAAACATGTGTATGACCTTTTCTTTATTGTTTTTTATTTTGTAAAAAGGAATCACCACTTATCAAGACCCAGAAGCCACTCGAGGATAAGGGTTAAAGAGTGTAAATTAGTCAAAAGGACAATCTTTAGAAGTGTAAATTTGGTAAATTGGATTACTTAAGGGCAACAACTCATCAAGAACTTGTTTACATTGGACTTGAAGATGGCCATATTGTAGTCAGCTGGAAAGCAGGTAAATGGAACAGAGTTCCACAGGTGTGCAGTTCTAAGAAAGAAGCTTTGCTCATGGAATCTACATTTAGATTTAGGCACAGATGAAGAGTGGGGAAACTCTGTCAATATATATATATATATATATATTAATACATATATATATATATTAATATATATATTAATACATACATATATATATATATATATATATATTCATATATATATATATTCATATAGTAATTTATAAAATATATATGGCGATTAAGCTACACTGAATATTCTGCGTTTCATCCACTGTAGGATTCGTCAGGCTTATGCACCATATATATTTTATAAATTACTAACTAGCTCTACCTACGTATTGAGCACTTTGGAAGTAAATACTTAAAGTTTACGCATAAATCTATACTTTCGTATATTAAATTTCTGTGAGTAAATGAAGTAGTTATATATTCATATATATATATATATATATATATATATATTCATATATATATATTCATATATATATATTCATATATATATATATTCATATATATATATTCATATATATATATATTCATATATATATATATGAATATATATATATTCATATATATATATATTAATATATATATATATTCATATATATATATTCATATATATATATATATATATTCATATATATATATATTCATATATATATATTCATATATATATATTCATATATATATATATTCATATATATATATATTCATATATATATATATTCATATATATATATTCATATATATATTCATATATATATATATATTCATATATATATATATTCATATATATATATTCATATATATATATTCATATATATATATATTCATATATATATATTCATATATATATATATTAATATATATATATATTAATATATATATATATTAATATATATATATTCATATATATATATATATATATATATTAATATATATATATTCATATATATATATTCATATATATATATTCATATATATATATATATTCATATATATATATTCATATATATATATATTAATATATATATATTCATATATATATATATATTCATATATATATATTCATATATATATATATTAATATATATATATTCATATATATATATATATATTAATATATATATTCATATATATATATATTAATATGTATATATTCATATATATATATATATATTAATATGTATGTATTCATATATATATATTAATATATATATATATATTAATATATATATATATTCATATATATATATATTAATATATATATATATATATAATCATATATATATATATATTAATATATATATTCATATATATATATATTAATATATATATATATTCATATATATATATATATATTAATCTTCTCTATATAAATAAAATGAACTCATTTTTTCCCGTCTGATTTTGACATTAATAGGATTAAAAATCAAGATATTTCATGCAAATATAATATGCACAAACGGCAGAACAATATCTGAGGTGTGTTATAGGCTTATTATTTCTCAAATTCCTCGATAATCTTAGATTTCTATACTTTTTCTGCTGAGAAGTCACGGCCAAAATCGGTTAAGATCAATGGAAGTGGTAAAATATTTTCTCTCTAATAAATTCCTCCCCCCCCCTGCCACCACTTAACACCGTTTGGGGATCGTTCACAAGGAACAGTTGAGAAAAGAACACCGGTTTGGCTTCGTAGTTCTTTCATGTGAAGTTATTTAAAACCTACCATAACATTTTTTAAAACTCCCCCCCCCCGTCCCGGAAACAAACACTCGGGCAACGCCGGGTACCCCCGCTAGTATATATATATATATATTCATATATATATATATATATATATATATTAATATATATATATTAATATATATATATTCATATATATATATTCATATATATATATTAATATATATATATATTCATATATATATTAATATATATATATTTATATATATATATTAATACATATATATATAAATACATATATATATATATTAATACATATATATATATTGATACATATATATATATATTAATACATATATATATATATCAATACATATATATATTAATACATATATATATTATATATATATTAATACATATATATATATTATATATATATATATATATATATATATACTAGCAGGGGTGCCCGGCGTTGCTCGGGTGTTTGGAGGTGTATGCTGTGCAAAAAAAGCAAAAAAACAAAAAAAAATGGTTAATTTTTTAAAACTTTGACCCCTATTATGACCCCTTAAAATTTATAGTTTCGGGCTCAAATCACTTTATTAAGTTAGATCCAGGTTCAAGGAACCTATATCTAAAATTTCAAGTGTCTAGACCCAAAATTGTCGGAGGAGTTTGGTAGAGTTCTTAAAGGTCAAATCGTTGAAATTTCACCCCTTAACAGCCAAATTTCTGGCTGACACCCGTCACATCGATTTTCCCAAATCTCAGTACCCGGTATTTCAAATTTCGAGTCTATAGACTAAAAATTGACAGAGTTATTGCGTAGGGAAATGTACACAGACAGACAGACACACAGACAGACAGACACGTTCACTTTTATAGATATATAGATAATATATATATTAATACATATATATATAATATATATATATATTAATACATATATATATATAATATATATATATTAATACACACATATATATATATATATATAATATATATTAATACATATATATATATATATGGATACATATATGTATGAATACATATATATACACACATGTATATATATATATATATATATATATATATAGTTGTTATTGGATAAATAGATACAGGTTAAACCCATGGGTAAAAAAATTTTGAAAAAACAAATGGTTTTCTCAAAGGTTTTCTCAAAATTTATATATATATTTAATCTTAAAAAGATTAAATATATATATAAATTTTGAGAAAACCATTTGTTTTTTCAAAATTTTCAATATTTGTAATAAAGTTAATCTGTCTGTCTGTCTGTCTCTGTCTGTCTGTCTCTCTCTCTGTCTGTCTGTCTCTCTCTCTCTCTCTCTCTCTCTCTCTCTCTCTCTCTCTCTCTCTCAGCAAACGCAAAAAAACAATAGAAATTAAAAAATTAACAAAGAAAAAAGAAAAACAAATGAATGAAATATTATTTTATTATGCGAATGCATGAAATAGGATAACCATTAAAAGTAAAAAAAAAAAAAATTTTGTTTTCATCTGTCTTTTTTTTATGTGTATTTACACCCCCCGCATATATATATATATATTTATGAGAGTGTATGGGACCGCGGAAAAACGTATATATATATATATATTTATTTATATATACACATATATTTTTTATAAACTTTTCTATTTTTAAAAAGTCTCCAATTAAAGTGTGATTTCGTTTCAGCATTGTTTTCGTCCGTGCAAAAAATTTCGATTTTTCGAATCGACCGCTCTTAACGAGCCGTCAATTTTATATTTATTTGCTAGTTTGTATTTTTAATTTTTTGAAAAATTTTTTTTTTTGAAAATTAAATTTTTTACAATGAGCTTTTGGTTCTCCTGTAGCAGATGGCTCCCTGATTCTACTGTTGCCTGTGTTATTTTTGCGCTCCTAATCCGAATTCGTAGCAGCAGGCCGACCTATGTGGACTTTTTTTTTTAATATATATATATACTAAAACGATCGCAGAATAAAAATAATTGGATTAAAAAAAAATATATTTATTATTTCGAATTATTTAATCAAATAATTTTGGTGTCATGATGGAGGTAATGCCTCGGAATAGAAGAAAGGAGAAATGTATGTGCTGTTCTGGTGCTGACACTTGAAAGTGTTCAAATTTCTCATTTAAATTTTATTCAAGCGTAAGTGTCGTCAAAAAGTGTGTAACCTACATATAGATTGTTCTAACCCCTTTTATATATATATATATATATATATATATATATATATATATATATATATATATATATATATTCTTTTTGCCGACACTATATATATATTTTTACTTTATTACTATAAAAAAAAACTTTTAAAATTTAGAAAAGATTTTTAAACATTTTATTCAAATAAAAAACGTGGTTTGTCTTACTATACACATAAATTGGAAAAAGTTGTCACCCCCCCCCCGAAAAAAAAATATATAACAAATAAATGTTACCAAAGGCAAGATAAGTTACTTTTCTACCTAACTGGATAATTTTTTAGTGTTTTTTATTTAATGTAACATGTTTATTCAGCTCGAAAAAAATACAATGGTTACTGATTTATTGGAAAATTTAAAATGCCGTCCGACTCTCTCTTGAACAAGGTAAGTTTGGGAAAATGAGTTAAATATAAGAAACTATATAAAATACTGTTAAAAACCCAGCCTATGTCACGGTAACATATATTGAGCGAGTTTCTTTTATATATTTTTTTAAAACTCATTTTCCCAAACTTACTCAAGAAAGTCGAGCGCCATTTTTAATTTTCCAATACATCTGTAAACACTGCATGTTTTTCGAGCTGAATAAACATGTTACAGTAAATAAAAACGCTAAAAAATTATCCAGTTAGGTAGAAAAGTAACTTATCTTTCTTTTGATAACATTTATTTATTATATATTTGTTTTTTGACAACTTTTTCAAATAGCATTTTGACTTGATAAAACAATTCGAAATAAAAATTTATTTTTGTTTTAATTCAATTGTTCTTTATTATGCAATAATTAAAAAAAAAACAGTTCGAAATATATTAAATATTAAAAAAGAAATTGTTTATGGTCGCTTTGATAGAAAAAAAAAAAAAGACACCTATGTCGGCCCGCTGCCACAAATCCGGAATAGAGGCATGTGAATCGGAAGAGGCATAAGCAGAATCAGGGAGACATCTGATACAGGAGAACCAATTTTTTTTTTTTTTTGTCAGAGACATACTTTTTTTTAATTAATATTTTTTTATTTCTAATTTCCGCACACAAACAAACATACGAAAAAAAAAAAATTGCACGCAAATTTGCACATACACGCACCGATACAAACCTGATAAGGTTTTCAGTATTTTTTTTTTTTTTTTTTTGCCAAGAGAAATGGATGGATTTTTAATTAATCTTTTTCTTTTAGTGGATTAAAAATATAATTTTTCTGAATTCGTGTAAATCTGGGCTCATTTATTTTTTTTCTTTAGAAAAAAAAAAAGCCGGTTTTATTAGCTATTTTTAGCTACTTCTCTTTCGCCAATTTTGGCTATTTTTAGCCATTTTTTCTTCATTTCCCTCGACGTGCTATTAAAAAGAAGTCTTTAGAAAGTTTATTTCGTTAGATTTGAAAAAATATCTGATGTTTGGTCATAGTCGTTCCGCTCCGAGGTTTTTTCTTATGAAGTCTGGTCATCTTATTTTGTACCTAAAAATACAAAAAGAAAAAAATAAATAAATAAAACAGAATTATATATCAAAGAGTCCAAATAAATGTGTAGTTTAGAGGCGTAAAATTTTTGGCAGACAAACATTCACAAAAACTATTTATTTTTTATATAGAACACATTATTAGATCCAAAGGCTGAAATAAAACCAGAAACAAAATTCAATCGAGGCCGCCATATTGCTTTTAAAATAAAACTAGCTCCAAAACTATTTGTCTCTGCTAATTTTCCTTGCAATATTCGTTTTCAGCATACCTGAACAAACTGAGGTATGGCCCCTTTCATAAGCCGCATATTAAAAATGTTCAAACATGGTCGCCAGTGATTTACATTTTAAAATACACGTATTAATAAAACTAGCTCCAAAACTATCTGTTTCTGCTAATTTTCCTTGCGATATTCGTTTTCAGCATACCTGAACAAACTGAGGTATGGCCCCTTTCATAAGCCGCATGTTTAAACTGTTCAAACATGGTCGCCAGTGATTTACATTTCAAAATACACGTATTAATAAAACTAGCTCCAAAACTATTTGTCTCTGCTAATTTTCCTTGTGATATTCGTTTTCAGCATACCTGAACAAACTGAGGTATGGCCCCTTTCATAAGCCGCATGTTAAAACTGTTCAAACATGGTCGCCAGTGATTTACATTTCAAAATACATGTATTAATAAAACTAGCTCCAAAACTATTTGTCTCTGCTAATTTTCCTTGCGATATTCGTTTTCAGCATACCTGAACAAACTGAGGGTTCGCCCCTTTCATATGTCGCCTGTTCAACCATGGTCGCCAGTGATTTCTGAATGAGAGGCATCTCAGCGTGTATTCAATTGAAAATTTCTAAGTCCAAACAAGAGGGGATGTAGGTATTGGTAGATGAGAAAAAAAAAACAGTTCAGCATTAAAAAGGCCAAATTTGGCTTTAAAAAGGCCAATCTATCGAATAAAAAATTATAAATACTATTTATCTATATATATAAAAGCGAAAATGTATGTATGTATGTATGTTTGTGTGTCTGGTAAAAACTTTTGACAAACGCAACAAAAATTCACAAACTTGGTATCATATTAAAACCCGACCCTCTGGAAGAGAAATATCGAAAAATTAGCCCAAAAGGACCATCAGAAGTGCGTTGAGCACAAAAACAACAAAAAAAAGAGTATATAATCTAATAGGCCCCGTGCGTGCTATAGGTCAATCTCCAACGTCTGTCCCATCGCCTCGGTGTTGCATCCCTGTTTACAAGTACTTTAATGGGATGTGCTCTCATGAACCCATAGCACTTATACCAGTGCCCGGAAAACTTGTCCCGGGAAAACTCGTCTCCGGAAAAACCGTACCCGGAAAACTCGAACCGTTCAGTTTGTTCAGGTATGCTGAAAACGAATATCGCAAGGAAAATTAGCAGAGAAAAATAGTCTTGGAGCTAGTTTTATTAATGCGTGCATTTTGAAATGTAAATCACTGGCGACCATGTTTGAACAGGCGGCATATGAAAGGGGCAAAACCTCAGTTTGTTCAGGTATGCTGAAAACGAATATCGCAAGGAAAATTAGCACAGACAGACGAATAGTTTTCGAGATATTAATGCGTGTATTTGGAAATGTAAATCACTGGCGACCATGTTTGAGCAGGCGGTGTATGAAAGTGGCCAACCCTCAGTTTGTTCAGGTATGCTGAAAACGAATATCGCAAGGAAAATTAGCAGAGACAAATAGTTTTGGAGCTAGTTTTATTAATGGGTGTATTTTGAAATGTAAATCACTGGCGACCCTGTTTGAACAGTTTAACCAGGCGGTGTATGAAAGGGGCCAACCCTCAGTTTGTTCAGGTATGCTGAAAACGAATATCGCAAGGAAAATTAGCAGAGATAAATAGTTTTGGAGCTAGTTTTATTAATGCGTGTATTGTGAAATGTAAATCACTGGCGACCATGTTTGAACAGGCGGCATATGAAAGGTGCCAACCCTCAGTTTGTTCATGTATGCTGAAAACGAATATCGCAAGGAAAATTAGCAGAGACAAATAGTTTTGGAGCTAGTTTTATTAATGGGTGTATTTTGAAATGTAAATCACTGGCGACCCTGTTTGAACAGTTTAACCAGGCGGTGTATGAAAGGGGCCAACCCTCAGTTTGTTCAGGTATGCTGAAAACGAATATCGCAAGGAAAATTAGCAGAGATAAATAGTTTTGGAGCTAGTTTTATTAATGCGTGTATTGTGAAATGTAAATCACTGGCGACCATGTTTGAACAGGCGGCATATGAAAGGTGCCAACCCTCAGTTTGTTCATGTATGCTGAAAACGAATATCGCAAGGAAAATTAGCAGACACAAATAGTTTTGGAGCTAGTTTTATTAATGCGTGTATTTTGAAATGTAAATCACTAGTGACCATGTTTGAACAGTTTTAACAGGCGGCTTATGAAAGGGGCCAACCCTCAGTTTGTTCAGGTATGCTGAAAACGAATATCGCAAGGAAAATCAGCACAGACTGACTATAGACTCACCATCAAAGTATTGAAATATTTTTTATTTTATAAAGGAATTACTACTTATCAAGCCCCAGAGGCCACTCGAGGATAAGGGTTAAAGTGTGTACATACAGTAGTCAATGGACAATATCATAGTAATCGTTAGAAGTGTAAATTTGGTAAATTGGATTATTTAAGAGGAACGGCTCATCAAGAACTTGTTTACATTGGACTTGAAGACGACGAAATAAAAATATAAAGTTGAAAGAACTAGCGAAAAGTATCATTTTAACGATGCATTTCAAATCGTAAACTGCCTGTTTACATTTTTTTTAACATTTTTCAAAGATAATAAAAAGTGTAAAAAAAAAAGCAAACCTTTAGAATCCTAAAAAGATCTCCCGGGAGCATTTTTGCAACATGAAAAATATACAAACCAAAATAAAGAGAGGAGGCAACCCTGCTCAAAAATATGGTTTATTACATCGCCTAAAAAAAGAAGAAGAATCGGGGGCTCCGTGGGCAAGTAAATTGTTTTCTTTTTTCTAACTTGGTTTTAAAAAGTTTTTATTGCTAACATTTATTTTCATAAACTCTAACCACACCTCACAACCCTAACCCGGCCGGCCGGGGAAAAACGTTTTTATTTTTTTAAATTTTGGTGAATACGACAACACACATACGCACGCATGTACACACATACACACACACACACGCACGCACACATAAGCATATCGCTTGTCACCAAGCTAAAGAAGAGAGAGAGAGAGTGGGGGAAGGAGAGAAAGGATCGTACGTGCCGGGGTCAAACAGAAGTTAAATGAAATCGATTATAAATCGCTCGACAAAGTTGTGTCTGAACTTTTTATTCTATGAAACTTAAGATTAATAAAACGAAATAATCGTGACCCGTGGAAATTTCATGGCGAATATTTCGCATTCAATAAGAACAAAACGAAAAAGTAGTGAACAAATAAATATATAAGAAAATGAATGTTACCAAAGGCAAGATAAGTTACTCTTCTGCCTACCTAGATCACATTTTTGTTGTTTTAACTTATTTTAAAACGTTTATTTAACACAAACAAAAGTAGCGCACGGTTTTAAGTTAGAACAATAAAGAAGTGTCTGACATTTTACAGACATCTTGTGAGACTCGATAATCGCTCCAAACTCGAAAATTAAGCAAAATACTGGTAGGAACACATCCAATAAATGTCAGCAAACGTTCGAACATGTTTTCTTTTTCACATTAGCGAAACACTTATGAGAGAAAAAGCGAAAATGAGAAGCAAACACAAATGAAGAAGTCGGTTTTTATCGTTGAGCACAAAAACAACTAAAAAAAGAGTATCTAATCTAATAGGCCCCGTGCGTGCTATAGGTCAATCCCCAACGTCTGTCCCATCGCCTCAGTGTTGCATCCCTGTTTACAAGTACTTTAATGGGATGTGCTCTCATGAACCCATAGCACTTATACCAGTGCCCGGAAAACTTGTCCCGGGAAAACTCGTCTCCGGAAAAACCGTACCCGGAAAACTCGAACCGTCAGTTTGTTCAGGTATGCTAAAAACGAATATCGCAAGGAAAATTAGCAGAGAAAAATAGTCTTGGAGCTAGTTTTATTAATGCGTGTATTTTGAAATGTAAATCACTGGCGACCATGTTTGAACAGGCGGCATATGAAAGGGGCAAACCCTCAGTTTGTTCAGGTATGCTGAAAACGAATATCGCAAGGGAAATTAGCACAGACAGACGAATAGTTTTCGAGATATTAATGCGTGTATTTGGAAATGTAAATCACTGGCGACCATGTTTGAGCAGGGTGTGAATGAAAGGGGCCAACCCTCAGTTTGTTCATGTATGCTGAAAACGAATATCGCAAGGAAAATTAGCAGAGACAAATAGTTTTGGAGCTAGTTTTATTAATGCGCGTATTTTGAAATGTAAATCACTGGCGACCCTGTTTGAACAGTTTAACCAGGCGGTGTATGAAAGGGGCCAACCCTCAGTTTGTTCAGGTATGCTGAAAACGAACATCGCAAGGAAAATTAGCAGAGATAAATAGTTTTGGAGCTAGTTGTATTAATGCGTGTATTGTGAAATGTAAATCACTGGCGACCATGTTTGAAAAGGCGGCATATGAGGGGGGCCAACCCTCAGTTTGTTCAGGTATGCTGAAAACGAATATCGCAAGGAAATTAGCAGAGACAAATAGTGTTGGAGCTAGTTTTATTAATGCGTGTATTTTGAAATGTAAATCACTGGCGACCCTGTTTAACAGTTTAACCAGGCGGTGTATGAAAGGGGCCAACCCTCAGTTTGTTCAGGTATGCTGAAAACGAACATCGCAAGGAAAATTAGCAGAGATAAATAGTTTTGGAGCTAGTTTTATTAATGCGTGTATTGTGAAATGTAAATCACTGGCGACCATTTTTGAACAGTTTGAACAGGCGGCGTATGAAAGGGGCCAACCCTCAGTTTGTTCAGGTATGCTGAAAACGAATATCGCAGCAGAACTTAAAACACTTGTTCAGGTAGGTAGAAGAGTAACTTATCTTGCCTTTTGGTAACATTTATATATTATATATTTGTTTGTTTTTTTTTTAACTTTTACGCTTTGTTGTCTTAACTCCGAAGGATTAACCTTAGAATTTCCACAGGTCTCCTTAGTTAAAACGAATTATTTCGCAGTTCAAATTGCCGTGAAATAAACAAATCTGACTGACACAGGATTTGCCATTTCCGGTTGTCGCCGCCGACAACGCTCTTATATTTACAATCGAAAGCGTCGCCAAGTTCGTTCGTCGCTGTGTCTGGGTGTGTGTAGGAGTGGGGGCAAAGTTGTAACATTCAATACATAAAATCAACAGCTTTAATTTCTATGAATCGTCATTCGCGTATCGGTGCGAAGTCGAGTGTCGGCGTTCTTGTCTTGTTGAAGTAAGTTTTTTTAACACAGTTGAGTTGGAAATGGATTTCTGCACGTGCATGGCTGGACGATAAGAATAACAATACAAATAACAATAATTATTATCTTCAAGTCTCTTCTTAAAGGGGCATTCGGCTACGAAGTTACAACTAGCTAATCGACACTCGACACTGTCAATGAGTTATGCGAAACAGACGGACTCTTCCGCTGTATCAAAGTTATTAAGTGTGGTTAGACTGAAACTCATTAAAGCCAGTAATCTAAGTTTCAACTAGCTAATAGACATTCGGCACTTTCAATGAGTTATGCGATCACCGCCACTTGTCCAAAAACGGACTGTTCCGCTGTATCACAGTTATTAAGGGTGGTTAGAGTGTAACTCATCAGAGCCAGTAACCTAACTTACAACTAGCTAGTCAACATTCGACACTGTCATTGAGTTATGCGATACACTGCTAATTGTCCAGAGACGGACTGTTCTACTGTATCACAGTTGTAAAGGATGGTTAGACTAAAACTCATAAGAGCCAGTAATCTAATTTACAACTACCTTATCGACAGTAGACACTTTCACTGAGTTTACGTGTGTGTGTGTGTCTTTTTGTGTGTGTGTGGTTCGTTAACATTCGGACTGTCCATTTTAAAATCGTTCGGGTATGCTGAAAACGAATATCGCAAGGCACAGACAAATAGTTTTCGAGATACTAATGCGTATATTTCGAGATAGTAATGCGTATATTTTGAAATGTAAATCATTGGCGACCATGTTTGAACAGGCGGCATATGAAAGGGGCAAACCATCAGTTTGTTCAGGTATGCTGAAAACGAATATCGCAAGGAAAATTAGCAAACACAGACAGAGTTTATTTTGGGAGCTAGTTTTATTAATGCGTGTATTTTTAAATGTAAATCCTTGGCGACCCTGTTTGAACAGGTGACATATGAACGGGTGCAACCATCAGTTTTTCAGGTATGCTGAAAACGAATATCGCAAAGAAAATTAGCAGAGACAGACAGACTACTAGTTTTGGAGCTAGTTTTAATTATGCGTGTATTTTGAAATGTAAATCACTGGCGACCATGTTTGAACAGGCGGCATATGAAAGGGGGCAACCCTCAGTTTGTTCAGGTATGCTAATAACGAATATCGCAAGGAAAATTAGCACAGACAGACGAATAGTTTTCGATATAGTAATACGTGTGTTTTGAAATGTAAATCACTGGCGACCATGTCTGAACAGGTGGCATATGAAAGGGGCAAACCCTCTTTTTGTTTCAGGTATGCTGAAAACGAATATCGCAGGGAAAATGAGCACAGACAAATACTGTTGTAGCTAGTTTTATTAATGCGTGTATTTGGAAATGTAAATCACTGGCGAGCATGTTTGAACAGGTGATATATGAACGGGGGCAACCATCAGTTTTTCAGGTATGCTGAAAACGAATATCGCAAGGAAAATTAGCAGAGACAGACAGACTACTAGTTTTGGAGCTAGTTTTATTAATGCGTGTATTTTGAAATGTAAATCACTGGCGACCATGTTTAAACAGGCGGCATATGAAAGGGGCCAACCCTCAGTGTGTTCAGGTATGCTGAAAACGAATATCGCAAGGAAAATCAGCACAGACTGACTATAGATTCACCATCAAAGTAGTGAAATATTTTTTTTTATTTTATATAGGAATCACTACTTATCAAGTCCCAGAGGCCACTCGAGGATAAGGGTTAAAGTGTGTACAGTAGTCAATGGACAATATCATAGTAATCGTTAGAAGTTTAAATTTGGTAAATTGGATTATTTAAGAGGAACGGCTCATCAAGAACTTATTTACATAGGACTTGAAGACGACGAAATAAAAATATAAAGTTGAAAGAACTATCATTTTAATGATGCATTTCAAATCGTAAACTGCCTGTTTACATTTTGTTTTACATTTTTCGAAGATAATAAAAAGTGTAAAAAAAAGAAAACCTATAGAATCCTAAAAAAGATCTCCCGGGAGCATTTTTGCAACATGAAAAATATACAAACCAAAATGAAGAGAGGAGGCAACCCTACTCAAAAATATGGTTTATTACATCGCCTAAAAAAAGAAGAAGAATCGGGGGCTCCGTGGGCAAGTAAATTGTTTTCTTTTTTCTAACTTGGTTTTAAAAAGTTTTTATTGCTAACATTTATTTTCATAAACTCTAACCACACCTCACAACCCTAATCCGGCCGGTCGGGAAAAAAGTTTTTATTTTTTTAAATTTTGGTGAAACCGACAACACACACACACACACACACACACACACACACACACACACACACACACACGCACGTACACACATACACGCACGCACGCACACATAGGCATCGCTTCTTGTCACCAAGCTGAAGAAGAGAGAAAGTGGGGGAAGGGGAGTAAGGGTCGTGTTCTGTGCACTGCACGTGCCGGGGTCAAACAGAAGTTAAATAAATGGCTCGACAAAGTTGTGTCTGAACTTTTTATTCTATGAAACTTAAGATTAATAAAACGAAATAATCGTGACCCGTGGAAATTCCACGGCGAATATTTCGCATTCAAGAGAACAAAACGAAAAAGTAGTGAACAAATAAATATATAAGAAAATGAATGTTACCAAAGGCAAGAAAAGTTACTCTTCTACCTACCTAGATCACATGTTTGTTGTTTTAACTTATTTTAAAACGTTTATTTAACACAAACAAAAGTAGCGCACGGTTTTAAGTTAGAACAATAAAGAAGTGTCTGACATTTTACAGACATCTTGTGAGACTCGATAATCGCTCCAAACTCGAAAATTAAGCAAAATACTGGTAGGAACACA